>NW_028143486.1:0-84000 GCF_977018435.1 Lepisma saccharinum | reverse complement strand
AATAGCCTAAGTGCTGACGGTCCCAAAATTTTAAATTCAAAATCAAATCAAATCAAATCAAATTTGGGTGATAAGAACAGCTGGAGTAGGTATCCCGGCACGGTGGGACTGTGGGAACTTATCACTAAGAAGCAACCTAAAGATTATACAGACGAGGATTACCAAAGTTACACAGAAATTTTAATCATGACGGTCGCCCTGTACCAAAGCAACGACGCAACACAGAATCGCGTGAAATCTAGCAGTGGAGAAAAGTACAGGAACCTCATCAAGCCAATATGGACCCAGCTCAAGACTGGCAGCGTTGTCAAACTCTACAATACCCTACCTAAAGAGTTTGTTTGGGTGGACGACGTGAGGAAGCTTGTAGATCGATTGCTGGTTATCGCAGGCAAAGAAAATGCAGGCAATCGCAACTTCCACAACGAGAAGGTGGGCATCATGGACATGATTAGCACCAAGCTTAGCAACTTCATTGTCAACGACAGCAAAGGCATAGGGCACCTCATCAAAATCATCAACACCCTGCCTCCCAAATTCTGGAATGTAGCCGAGGGTTGAGGTTTGGTGAACGATATTATCAACAAGCTACCCTTCGAGATGCACCTGCCGGGTTACCAGTACTGCGGTCCGGGTACGAAACTCGAACAGCAACTGGAAAAAGGAGACAAGGGTGTGAACCCCTTAGACGCAGCATGCAAGGATCACGACATTGCCTACAATACTCACACAGATCTCGATGCACGTCATGATGCCGACAGGAAGTTGGAGCATGCAGCTTTCGGGAGACTCGTCAGCAGATATGCCTCGCTAGGTGAACGGGTTGCTGCATTGGGTACGACCATCGCCATGAACACAAAACGAAAATTCGGGTGGTAGCTGTAAATAAATAACACCCTGTGAAAAAAGCAACTTGTATAACCAACCTATTAGAGGGGCAAAGCCTTATCTTTTTCACGATATACAGGGTGATTCAAAAGTCGCGCGACATAGGACAACTCCGTTATTTGTGCAGATACCGAACAAACGATAGAGGGCGTAAGTGTAGGAAATACGTTGTTGGAAATTATGAGCGTAATTGTTGCAACAGCAGATGGACCATTTATTAGTCTTGTTATTAGTTATTGCTGCACAGAAAAATTCAACATTACGGTCATGATTTAAAACGTATTTTCCAACAATTTTGTTCTTGTTTCCTGCACGCAATGAAAATAATACAAATGCAACATCACGGTCATGATTTCAAACATATGTCCAACAATTTTGCCCTCTATCGTTTTTTCGGTATCTGCACAAATAACGGAGTTGTCCTATGTCGCGCGACTTTTGAATCACCCTGTATATAAATAACATACTATCACCATGAAACCCAAAGGTGTCGTTTACCAAATACCCTACGCAAACCTCAAGTCTCTCGGAGCTCTTGATGGATTGCTCACCAAAAAGCAGCGCGAGAAGAAACATACCTGCCTGGCAAAAGGTCATGGAATGAAATTGCTGCTTAGCATTCCTCAGTTGAGAAGGTTACAAAGTTCGCGAAAGCAGCAGAAGACTGGAGGTTTCATATGCAGCATCCCGGCTATCTTGGCAGCATTAGGCGCTGTAGGCAGCTTGGCAGGAGGCAGCGCCGCTATTGCGAAGACCGTCATCGATGCAAAAAAGAACAAGGTCGAGTTGGAAGAGCAGAAACGCCACAACCTGGCTATGGAGAAAAAGGGGAAAGGTGTGACCAAAAAGCGAAAGAACAACCTCGAAGCTTTGAAAAAGTTTAAAAAAAAGAAGAGCTCCTGTCCAACTTCGATATTGAATCTCTGATCGAATCGTTGGGGGTCAAGCACTTCAAGGGCGTTTTCATGTCCGATTCTCTACCTTCTGTTGTAAAGTAAGAAGAGTGTGGTGTGGTTAACCTAGACAGTTACGAAAATCCAGGTACACATTGGATATGCTACCTCAAAGCCAACAACAACAACAAAGCATTTGTTTTCGATCCATTCGGAGGCATCCCACCTGCTGGGTTGGGAAAGTATCTCAGTGTTGCAAACCTGTGCTATAATGTCGAACGCATCCAGGGTTTCGGCGATGTGAACTGTGGCCATCTCTGCGTTTCCATGCTTGTCTTCCTCTCGCAATTAAATAACCCAACAATCGAGGATTTCCAGAAAGCATTGTGGCACCTAAAGCACTATGGGAGTATTCCATATCACAAGCGAGACTTCGCTTCTGAAACTCACATTGCATGACGATATCATCTATCCTAAATCTATTGCTCTTCGTGCATTCTACAGCATGTACCTGATACCTAACGTGACGGTACACAACAATACCATCAAAATTGGCAGCGAAAAAATCAGCATCACCCCTGGCCAGTACAACCTGTCTACCTTGCAGGCTCAGTTACCAAGAAGTGTACTGCTGTCCCAAAATTCTGTAACTCACAGGGTGGAACTGGTGTCTGCCACGGAAACCGTAGACCTGGGTAACATCGGAGAGCTTTTGGGATTCGAGAACAACACAAAGCTCGAACCTGGCATCAAGCACATCGGTGCTAACATTCCTAAATTTCTAGCCATCGAGACTCTGAACATACATTGGAATGTGGCACAAGGTATGATCACCAAATCCTCGGACGGCATCCCAGGGAGTCACAAGCAGACAGGTATTATCGCTACGTTCAAACCAAACTCTGAGTTCATAGAGCCAATTATCTACACACCCTCCCCACCTATATACTTTCCTGTATCTCGTAATCGCATAGACAACATAGAGTTGGCAATTACCAACAAGAAGGGAGAGGTGGTTGATTTTGCAGGAGCCACGACCACTGCCGTCGTGGAGATTAACATATAATAAATAACCATCATGGAGCAAATCGAAAGTCCTTCCCACTCAATCGTCGCACGTTTGCCAACCTCAACGAAGCGAATCGAGAGATAGAATACGACGTGGACGTCGGGAATGGATTCATTCACCCTCACAGAGCCGATTTGTATATCAAGTTTGATGTTGTAAAGAGAGGCAACGGCGAAGCGTTTCTTGCCAATGCAAATTTAAGACTCGTCGATAATTTTGTGCCGTACCTATTCTCGCAGGTAGAAATTAGAAAGCATGGCACCGTCATCGATAGGGTTGACTACCCCGGGATTACCTCTACAGCAGTGGGAACACTGAAACTCTCCAAAACCGATGCAGCATATTACCAGGCAGGTGGATTCAAAGCAGGTACAAGAATCAAAACTCAAAGTCACACAGTACTGTTTCCCATGCGCCTGCTTCCTGGCTTCTTCTCCGACTACACAGAGATTGTGTGGAAGGGTGGTGTGCGCGTCAATTTTTGCAGAAGCGCCAACGACAGCAATGCGCTGATGCGTTACAGCACCTTGAGTGCAGACGGTTCAGCAATTCCCAACACACTACCTGATCCTGCCAAGTGCATCATCCAGTCCATGCAGCTGCGCATGCCCGTAGTGGAATACGAAACTAACTACGCTCTCAAGTACAAAGCAGACATTTTGAAGAATCCCCAAGTACCCATCCAATTTTACGGTTACCAGTGCGTGCAGAAACCTGCTTCCGGCAACCATTTTGAATTTGACGTGACCACACAGTTTAACAACATCCGGTACGATATGCCAGAGTTTGTGGTCGTGCTCTTCCAGACGGGGGAGGACAACAACCAAGAAAAAGATTCGAGCCAGTTCGACAATTGCAAGATCAAAAACATCTACCTCAAAAATGGCAGGAACGAGATATTCCCGCGTGAGTATACAATCTGAATATTGTAAACAACGACTACCTGAAACTGTACGAGGCATACACAGCTTACAAGAGGGTGACCTCCGGCAACGTGGACGTGTACTACAACCCCAATGAGTTCATAGCTCGCAGACAACTGTTCGTCATTAACACATCTAAGAGAAAGCAGGTGGTTGTTAACGATCGCACCAACTTCAAGATTGTCTTTGAGTTCTACAAGGCCTTGCCTGCCGATACTCTATGCAGCGTCATCCTTATTGCAGAGAAAACTTTTGTGTATGATGTCTGGAACGAGCGAGTAACAGAGCAGTTTTAAATATGCATAGGAAATAACAAGAAATAAAAAAAGCCATGCTTGAGCGCACAAAGGAACTTCCCTTTTGGCCCTGCACATGCCCCAAATTTTTCGTCCCGTAGGATACGGCGGGAGTTTGTTCCGTAAAAAAATATATAGATACTATATATTTGCAGACATTGTTAATTTTTTGTATTCTTTTGTGTAGGTCAACAAAAAATTCTGTTGATTGAATATATAGTACGTATTACAAAAAAAGAACTGTGAAATTAATATTTTGAAAAAAAATATCCCACCTCCACCCCCTCGTTTTGCATTCGAGGTCAAAAAACACTAGTAAATCAAATTTCTCTTTTTTTTATTTTGGGCACACAGAGCAAGTTTTACCTGTTTTCAGGCGATAGTGAGCCCCAGGTAAGCTATGAATTCCACATTCGAGAACGCATCTCTTGTCGTCTCGTGCTTCCAGAACAATTTTCCTCACGGTGTTGGTTGTAAGTATATGTTGAACACTCTGGATGCGATACTCTTTTCGCAGAATCGGCTTTTTGGTTTCGAGGCACTAGACGTAGTCTTCAAACTTGAGTTTTCTCTGAACCACCTGCTTGCCTATGCCTTTAGCTTTTTTGGTCACGGAACTCTCAGCTTGAATTGCATATGATTTGGCACGAAGACCAGCAAACTCTAATATAATATCCCCATCTTTTTCATCCTTTAGTTTGCTAGGTACTTTTTTGTTTGGAGCCAGTATTTCATATCGATTTGGTTGGGGATAGCTTGACGTGTCGAACAAGTTAACGAGAGCTGGAATCGTGGCGATATCTTTATATGCGTTAGCAGTGTGGGCGTGATATACCAGACTGTCCGTATCTGTGTAGAGAAGGTTGATTTTGTTACCATAGTGCAAGTGTAGTATATCATAATATATCTCGAACATTTGCAGCTTGCTTAAATCTAACACTGTGGCACCAACATAGACTGGTTTGTTGAGCTTTACCTCACCACGATTCATGTGTACCAAAGCAAGTTGTTCGTTGTAGATTATTCGAGATTTAAACAGTGGGCTTGCAACAAGTTTGCGACAACGGTCGACGCTAGTAAGCAACCTTATGTCTTCACGATTTCGCGTGTTTTCCATTGTTTACCAGTTAAAAATTTTGCGGTCAAGTTCCGAGGTAGCAGCAGTGCGATGTTTAGTGTTGAGGTCTATGTATGGCTTCAGTAGTAGTATTGGTGATATTATAAACCCAACTTACAAGTGTAGAAAAGGAGAGGCTATTTGATTGAACAATCCGATTTGCTTACACTTAAAACAATGCCAAGAGGGGCCTATACCCCAATTCTTCCAGTGTGATATGCTCTTAATTTTAAGAATTTTGAATTCTAGTGTAGAAAGGGTGAAGCCCCTCAGACAGATTTGCTTATACTTAAAACTATGCCAAGTTCCCATATGATCTTATTGCTTATAGTGTGTTTTTCTGTCAAAATCCCAGGAATCTTGAATTAATATAAAGCTTATAGCTACTGGGTTCTGAGGCCCAGTGGAGTGTGGTGCATAGCCCCATGGTTTTTATTGCTTTGTAATCGGGAGGCTCGGGTTTGAATCCTGATAAAATGTGAAGCCTCCCCTGATGGCAAAATGTTAATATTGTTGCCTTGTAAACAAGAGGCTCGGGTTTGAATCCTGATAAAATGTGTAAGATTGAAATACATGTGGCAAAATAATATCTCCACACATGAGATTTTGAGAATAATTATTGCTAGTTGATAGCTCCCAGATCTGAAAGCTGGTAAAAAGTGTTGTTCAACAGAGCAAAATTATTCTCTATTGGGAACCACCTGCTCAGCCATACAATAGGGGAAAAGCGGGCAAACATAATTAATTGTTTGCATGTTTTGCCGGCACGCAAGAGATATAATCTATACAGCTAGAAGGGAGCATTAATGATTTTTCTGTGCGATTCACTGAAGAGGTCATTAATCTTTCTGTGCGACATGTAAAAGTGTAACAAAGATTATTGAGATAAAAATACATATCTTCTGGCATAGTGGCAATGAACTGTTTTTCATGCTGAAAGCAATTCTATTCTGATTATATGAGCCTAGGCAAAGACTTAGAAAATATTATGGCAGTTCAAAATCCAATTTTGTCTGTATTAGGGTCTCAGAACCCAGTAAAATGTGGATATATTCCATATGGAGAAGTGTTAATATTGCTGCATTGTAATCAGGAGCTTTGGGTTTGAGTCCTGATAAAATGTGTAAGATTGAAATACATACAACAAAATAATATGCCCACACATGAGATATTCACTGCTAGCTGATATACAGTTGAGGTTTGAAACCTGGCAAAGTGTGTTGTACAACAGCATAATAGAGCAAATATCTTCTAGAATTGCTCTGTGACTCTCTCATTTCTTACATCATAAACATATGATTTTTCACCTATGAGAATAACACTACATATAGTGTCATCAGGTAATGCCTCATGGAATTCACAGATAATTTTAAATTTTGTCCTGTCATTCACCACAACTTGTTTTCTTTTTGAAGTGTTGATTACAAACATGGGTCTCTGTGCTTTGAATTCATCTGGTGTGTAATACATGTCAGTATTGCCAGTAGTGACCCTTTTGAATGCCGTAAATGCCTCATATAATTTGAGGAAATCATTCTTGGACATGTCTAAATTGTAATTTTCTCTAGGGAATACCTCATTTCTGCCATTTTTAAGATATATGTTCTTGATGTTGCAGTTATCAAATCTACTTGAATTTTTTTCCTGATTATTGTGTCTCCCAGTCTGAAACAGTACCACCACAAAATCAGGCATGTCATATTGAATACTGGAGAATGAATTTGTAGCATCAAACTCATAATAAGAACCAGCGGCAGGCTTCTGTACACATTGATATGTATAAAATTGTAAAAGAACCTGTGGATTTTTTATTATATCAGCTTTGTATTTAAGAGCATAACTGGCCTCATATTCAACAACAGGGATTCTTAACTCCATAGTCTGAATAATGCATTTGCCTGCATCAGGTAGGGTATTAGGCAGAGCTTCTCCTGTAGGGTTTAATGTACTGTACCTCATCAAAGCATTATTATCATTGGCAGCTCTTCTAAATGTAATTCTTAAACCACCCTTCCACATAATATCTTTGTAATCTGAGAAGAATCCTGGCAACAGGCGCATGGGGAACAGCACTGTGTGGTTCTTAGATATAATTTTATCACCAGCCTCAAATCCACCTATTTTGTAGTAAGAAGCCTCGGTTTTGGATAATTTTAATGTGGCCAAAGCTGTGGAGGTAATGCCGGGATAATCCACTCTGTTTATAACAACACCATGCTTTCTGATCTCAATTTCAGAGAACAGATGCGGCACAAAATTATCCACCAATCTTATATTTGAATTTGCCGGATAATCTGTTCCATCGAGCTTTACAACATCAAATTTGATGTATAGATCTGCTCTGTGAGGGTGTATAAATCCATCCCCAACATCAAGATCAACCTCAATTTCTGTGTTGGGTTGATTTAAATTTGCAAATGTCCTCCTGTTTGGGGAGAATGATTGTAGCTCATAACTCTCAATATTTTCCATTTTCTTCTTGTATGTATTTTTATTTAAATATTAATCTCTATGATAGCAGTTGTTGTGGCTCCAGCAAAATCAACTAATTCTTCTTTTTCATTAGTGACCATCAATTCAATATAATCTATTCTATTATGGCACACAGGAAAATATAATGTTGGGGATGGATTGTAGATGATTGGCTCCATGAATTCGGAATTAGGTTTGAATGTTGCAATAATGCCAGTTTGTTTGTGAGTGCCTATACCATTTGATTTGGTGATCATACCCTCAGCCACATTACAGTGAATATTCAGAGTCTCTATGGCTAAGAATTTAGGTATATTCATAGCAGTGTGTTTGATGCCTGCTTCAAGTTTTGTGTTGTTCTCAAAGCCTAACAGTTCTCCTATAGTACCCAGATCCACTGTTTCTGTAGCAGATACAATCTCTACTCTGTGAGTGACAGAATTTTAAGTTAACACTATACCTCTGGGTAATTGAGCATTTAGAGTGGACAGATTATACTGCCCTGGAGTGATGACAATTTTTTGATCCCCTACTGCAATTTTGTTGTTGTGGTGAGTAATATTAGGGATCAAGTACATGCCATAAAATGCTCTGAGAGCTATTGTTTTGGGATACACTATGTCATCATGCAATTTGAGTTTCAATATTGAATTTTGGCTGGTGAGATGGAATACCCCCATGATGTTTCAGATACCACAAGGCTTTTTGAAAATTTTCAATTGATGGTTTATTTATTTGAGACATATATCTGAGAACAGATAAACACAAATGTCCACAATTAACATCTTTGAAATTTTGAACACGGGCATTATTGTAATAAAGATTAGGTGATTTTAGATATTTTATTAAATTTTCAGGTGGAACACCTCCAAATGAATCAAACACAAATGCCTCATTGTTTAAATATTTAAGATAACAGATCCAGTGAGTGCCCTGATTTTTGTACTTATCCAAATTAACAATGCCACACTCTTTGTTGAGTGGTTGTTCTGGTAAAGAATCAGACATGTACACACCCCTAAAATGTTTGATGCCCAGTGGCTTGATTAAAGCTTCAATATCTTGGTTTGTAAGCGGCTCTTGTTTTTTTTAAACTTATTCATGGCTCTCTTAACACCTTTGCCTTTTTTCTCCATGGCCAGGTTATGGCGCTTCAATTCATCTAATTCTGCCCTATTTTTCTTGGCATCTATTACTGTTTTTGCTATGGCAGCTGATCCCCCGGCCAAGCTCCCAACAGCCCCGAGAGCAGCTAAGAAGGCCGGGATAGTAAATATGAAACCCCCCACATGTGATTTTTTTCTTGATTGCTGTAATTTTTTTAATTGGGGGGTACTAAGCAACAATTTCATACCATGTCCCTTGGCAATACAAGAGCTTTTTTTCTTGCGCTGCTTTTTGGTTAAAAGACTATCAATAGTTTTAAGAGATTTGAGACCTGCATAAGGTATTTGATACATAACACCCTTGGCCTTCATTCTAGGTTTATTATATACATATTCACAGCCCCCACCCCAGTTTTTGTTTGGTGCTCATAGCTATGGTGGTTCCCAATGCTGCTATTTTTTCACTGAAAGAAGCATCTTTGCTTACAAATCTACCAAATGCAGCCTCTTCTAATTTTTTGTCTGCAACATGTCTCTTGTCAAGATCAGAATGTTTGTTGTATGCTATGTCATGGTCTCTACAAGCAGCATCTAGGGGATTAACACCAGGATCACCTCTGTTTAATCTATGGTCCAATTTTGTACCTGGACCACAATACTGATAGCCTGGAATATGTAGTTCAAATGGCAGCTTGTTTATAATGTCATTAACCAACCCCCGGCCCTCAGAAATATTCCAAAATTTAGGTGGTAGAGTATTAATAATTTTTATAAGATATCCAATCCCCTTAGTGTCATTCACTAAAAAATTAGACAATTTGGTGCTTATCATGTCCATAATTCCAACCTTTTCATTGTAAAAATTGTGGTTCCCAGCATTTTCCTCCCCAGCTATCACTAATAACATATCTACAAGTTTCCTGACATCATCAACCCAGACAAATTCTTTAGGCAGGGTGTTGTATTGTTTGATTCCACTGCCTGTCTTAATTTGTGACCATATGGGCTTGATTAAATTATTGTATTTTGCCCCACTGCTAGACTTGACTCTTTTTTGTGTGGGATCATTGTTCTGGTATAGAGCATCTGATTTTATTAATATTTCTTTGTAATAATCATAATCTTGATCTGTATAGCTGCCAGGCCTCTTCCTAGTTATCTGTTCCCACAACCCAGGTGTGCCGGGATATTTAACAAAACCACCTCTTTGTCCAAGATGAGATTCTGATTAAACAATTATATCATCTCCCATAAATGTTACTCTGAAATTGCTAATTCTATGTATGATGCTGCCATCAAGCTCTGTGTCAGCATATAAGCCAAAGACCTCATCTTTGTTGTCTTTAGGTGTGGTTAAATATTTTTGAGCAAGAAGACCCAATTCAATAGGATCCTGAGTAGCTTCAATTCTTCTAGGAGCAATAGGACTAGGTGTATGAATACTGGAAAGTGGGGTGAATGGATAATCTAATATGTTCCTAGCAGCTACAGGTACAAGCTCTGTGATCAAATTTTGATTTTGCTCTGTAACAGTTTTGATATTCTTACCTAATTCACTAATAGCATCAATTACAGGCTGTTCTGCTTGTTTGTGTTTTTCATAAATTCCCCGGTTCTCTGATTTCCATCCCTTAAATCTTTTTACAAGATAATCTCTTAATTTAAGATCATCAATTATTGGCCTTTTCATGTTTATTTATTTATATTTCAATGTCTAGAAAATTGTTGATTTTATTTCTGTATTTGCCACTATTGGGTGTTCTTGTCATATCAATAGTGACAAACCCATAACTGTCCTGGTTCCAGCACCTACTGCAAAACTTGGAAAAATCATTGTAGCTCAAGTCCCCACCTACATATTCATCATGTATGTGTTTGAGGTTGGTATGATCTTGATGAAACACACATATAAAATTGCTGTTGTCTCGGATCAGTTGCTTCGGTATTTTAGAAAAAGTCTGTGCCAGGTAGAAGCAATCAATGTTTTTGTGTCGGCCCTGTGTAAAGAAATTTCTAACCTTGTTTTGATTATCCAGTATAATGTCATCAAACACAACAACAGAATTATCGAGACATTCATGAAGTGGCTTAACATCTGATTCAAAAGTGGCAATATCCAATCCATCATATAGCTTCATCAGCTGCTGATATTTTAATTGTTCCAAGCTCTTAGAGAAGACATACAAGTGCCTGTTTTTCCAGTCTAACCAGTTGGGTGCCAATAAAAAATTATCAACCATTAGTGTAGTTTTACCACAAGCAGATGGCCCAACAATAAGACACCTAATATTTTCAGGCAGCAATTTTCCATTTCTCTTATTTTGTAGTTCAGGTTCTGGCAGCCTTTTTATAACATCCCAGGTGCTCATATTATTATTTTGTTTGCATCGATCCAGCTGTGTTCCGGAAGTCCTAGCCATTTGACAAATAACTTGTTGCCTTTTCTGCGGATTATTTTTTCTATGAGATATGTGTCAGGCTGTTTAGTTTTGCTGAGCTCTTGTTCATAGAATCGGCCTTTGAGAATTTCTCCTCGATGATCTTTTATTATATATGTGTTAAAGGTCCCGGGTTTAACTTGAACCACTGTAAATAATTCAGTGCTCCAGTTTCTTGTAAAGCCTCTTTTGAATAAGTGCTTATATTTGCTGATTCTTACTTGTTCACCCACCCTGTATTTGGCCTTTCTTGTTGTTGGCTGGTATCTAGGATAATAAACAGTCCTGATCAATTTTTGCTCATCAGATGAAGTTACTTGAGAGGGTTTCATGTTGATTGTGGAATGGACCGAGTTGTTATATTTATGTAGAAGTTCTGGAAGAATATTAATCCATTTATAATTACCTTGAAGTGTAAATTGTTTATACATAAGATTTTTTAGGGTTTTGTTGAATCTCTCTACAATTGAGGCTTTGAGGTCACTGTAACTCGAGTAATGTTTTATTGCCTGGCTTTTAATAAATTGTTGGAACACAGAATTATAAAATTCTTTGCCATTATCTGTTTGCAAATAGCGCGGTGATCTTCCACTCTGATTGATGATTGTCCTGATGGCTTCTGTAACACATTTTCCAGTCTTGGATTTGAGTGGCAGAGCCCAGGCAAATTTTGAAAATGTGTCTATTACAGTGAGTAGATACTTGTAGCCCTTGTTGATTTTGTCTAAGTTTTTCAACTGTCCACTTGCCATCTCAATCAAGTCGCTCTGCCATAAATCATCTATGCCCTTTGTGACTACTGGGAGTCTCTTAAAATTATGTCTGGCTTGTCTGTGTAATTCATCAACAATAATTTTTCTAGACATAATATGTAAACAAGAATATTGCAACTATGGGGTGTTCAGCAGCTGAGACTGCAGGATTTTCTAAATATAATTTGTCTCCAATATGTATTTTAAATTCCAGAGAGCCATCATCTTCAGCATAGGCTGTTTCTAATGTATTGGGATCTGTAAAATCCTCCAATTCTACACTGGTGATTTTTGCTTTGTTATCAGCATTTGTTATTGATAAGGTGGGGTAGTGGTGTGCCTGTGGTTGAAGCCAATATTTGATCTTGATTGGTCTCAGTGTGCCCCCAACAAAAAACTGGTAATAAAATTGTGCAGGGGACAGCATATATATTTTGCCACCTGGTGTAAATGGTGAATCATATTCTTTGTTGGGGATGCTGTACAATTCAAGAATTACTGAATGTTTTGGATTCTCGATTATGCCTGTTATTTCTTTTTCTGCTGTGAGCAATCTGCTTGTTACAGATTCAAGGTGCTCATTGATGGTCCTAACAACATCATCATGGCCTGGCTTAATTTTTATGTCCCCAATAAGTTTCTTGTATTGTTGCACAATCTCTTGAAGCTGGGTGGCAAAAACAGACAGAGCATTTGCTTGATTGGATTCCATGGTCCCTAGCTGTTGCTTGATATTAGCTACAATTTGTTGCAAATTTTCAACAACTGCCAATTTTGAATTTTGAGCAGTAAGATCATGGACCTGTCTTCTGATATCCTCAAACAGGGCATGCAGTTCATTAATATGTTGATTGGTTGGTAGAGTGGCCACTGTCTGAGTGAGATGTTTGATCTCTGCCTGGATATTCTTGATATCTTCTGATTTCAATATGCGATTCACTGCTCTCTTAATATTTTTAAGTTCCTGTGATGTGGGAAGATTTGATACTGTATTTTGCAAAGATTCAAGTGCCAATTTTACATTGTTTAATTCAGAAGCATCAGCCACATTTTGCATAGCATTTTGGAGCAGGGCTATATCTGCCTGAGAGGGTGTGGATTGTTGTAAAATTTCAAGTTTTGTTTGGATATCATCTATCAAGTGATGAAAATGAGATAGTTCAGATTCAGTGTTGAGGTTTTCAAGCTTTGTGATTTGTTGCTGGACACTGACAAGGGTATCTACAATTCCAGGCAATCGGGATTCTAGTACATTTGCCAAATCATTTTGCACTGCTGCTATTGTACCTTCAAGATGGGTTATGGAACTTTGAATTTTTCCAAAATCTTCATATGTTTCAAGTTGCAGCTTAATATTTGCTACACTCCGAGTTATTGCACTCAAAGCATCAGAAGATGGCAAATTGTTCATAAAATTTTCAAGTGTCTCAATTTTTTCTTTAACCTCGGCTATGGCATTGTTCAGGGGGTCCAGATTAGGTATCTGGAGTGATTGAATCTGTTCCTTTAGAGTAGAAATCACTAGATCAAAATCTTCTTGTGATTTTATGCTTTTGACAATTGTTTGGAGCTGTGTCTGGACATTATTTATCTGCTCTTCCAATTGTTGTTTCAATTGCTCAGAGTTGGTAGCCTGGCTCTTAAATTTGGCTTGAAGAGCTGCTACAGCTTCTTCTAAACTTTGAAAATTATCCAATGTTGCCAGATCAGTATATTTCTGAAGCAGCACTTTGAGTTCAGAATCAATTTTAAGAAGAGGGTCCATGCATTGTGATTGTAAATTTGTAATTTCTAATTGAAGACTGGCATTGAGTGTGGTCTGTAAAGCTTGTAAATCACTTCTTAATTTCTTGACTCTGACATCAAGCATCAGAATCTCATCACTGTGATCTTCATGTCTTGTATGGCCAAATATATCATTAGGCATTTTTGTTTTTGTGGTTATTTATTATAGAGTATCTGATTCTTAATTCTATAAAAAAGGGTATAAGCTTGTCATATGACCCAGGGACCTCAATATATAAGCAGTCACCAGCAGAAACAGTATAAACAGTGCCAGAAATCATGTTTGAGTGCTTAATTCTATAAATGTTTCTCCCTATTGAAATCTTGACATCACCCTCAGGGGTTGTAATAAATTGCAATTGCCCACCTACAGGTAATTGGTAATGATTTAAATTATTGTTAAATATGTACAATATTTTACCTGTTTCATCATCATTATCTGTAAATATGCAGTTCAGATGAATAATTAACAAGCCACTCAGTTTAGACAGCATATCAGAAGAGGGTTGTGGTGTCGGCAGCTCCATAATAGCCTGTTTTTTGAACCCAAATAAGTTCATAGGCATGTTTATTTATTTCAAATCATGCTCTGTAATTGGGCATTGATTTCCATTTTTCAAATCACAATGCCCCCAAGGTAAAGTATGTATGCCACATGATAAAATGCATCTCTTATCATCATGTGGGTCCAGGGCCACTTTTCTTACAATATTTGAAGTCAATAAGTGATCCACACTCTGAATTCTGGATTCTGATGTTTTGATTAAATTCTGGGATTTGAGGCAATTTTTATAATCTTCAAATACAAACTCTTTTTCCACAGTCACTCTGTCAATGCCCTTGGCCTTTTTGGCAACAGCGCCACTACATGTTTTAAAAGTATACATCTTGGCACTTAACCCAGCAAATTCCACAATAACATCACCAAGTGTTTCATCTTTTAATTTGCCAGGCACCTTTTTGTTGTGGGGTTGAATTATTGTATGTTCACTGGTATCAAAATATTTAAACAATTCAGGCTGTGACATATCTTGATAAACATCTTCTGTTTTAATATCAATAATAAAACTATCCGTGTCCATGTACATCAATTTTATATAATCACCATAAAAAGGTTTCAACACATCATAATACAATGTTAACATATGTAATTTGGCCAATTCCAATATCACAGCCCCTACATAAATAGGTTTATCAAATTTGATCTTTGTTTTTTTCATGTTGAAAAGTGCCATATTTTCATCATAAATTCTTCTATAATTGAAATTAGGCTTTGCAACCAATTTTTTGCTCAGGCTGGGGTCAGTAATTATTTTAACATCGGTATGTTTTCTGACATTTTCAATAGTTTTGCCATACACAGAATTAACCATCAATTTAAACAAGCCCTTATCAAATTGGCTCTTTGCAGATGTTCGAAGCTCTGTATTTGTATCAATGTATGGTTTCAACCATTCTGAGTGCCTGAACCTCAAAACTTTTCCAATTTTGGTCACTTGAACACCATGTTTCATCAGGAACTGGAGGTTTTTGTAATATATGACATAACCCTGTTTCGGCTCCAGAGTCATCATGAGCTTCTTCTGTTTAGAGCCAGGTGAGCACTGAACCTCGGGAATTGGGGGCAGATCAGAAAATTTATTGTGCAAATCATCAGGAATTGTCAGATCAACCTCTAAGAATAGGCCATAATTACTGTCATCAAAGTCCTGAAGATCTTCAATATTGAAATCTTCAACCCATTCAAGCCCTGCATATGGCAGTTTTTGCATCATGGCATGACCATAGAGGCTGTTTGCATCTACATACACTATATAATTTGATGGCCGTGCTGGATCATAATTGGGAATATGCTTGTTATTTGCTCTGGCATATCTCTGGGAACATTGCACCATCCCTCCTCTTATACATTTCTCCATAAACAGATACGTATATTGATCCAAGATCAGATCCAATGGCTTTTTGGTGTTGAAAAACATTGCGGCCCATGCTAGGCCCGGGGCACTGAAAAAATATATTGGATCTAGTTTATAATTTTGCATAGAAGATTTTCTGAATGCCTGCAATATATCAGCTAAGAGGGTGACATCAAGTTTTAAATATGCCATGTGATAATCACCAAATGTCTGGCAATTTAAATTGTTCCACATCAATTGGGCATGTTGATAATCTTCATCAGTGATTCCAGATCCTCTGATTTTGCTGTAAAACTCTTCTTGTGGTGGCAGAGAACACTCATCAAATTTAGAAAAATCTGTAACATAGTCATATGGATATACACCCTTCCGCCTAATTAATTTCAGGTCCTGATTTGGAAACAAGGCACTTGTGATTTTGAATTGATCATCAGATAATTGATTTGCCAGTGTAGCCAGGCTAGCAGATAAAATTCTGTAAGAATCAAGAAATCTTATGTGAATAGGAACACCATTAACTTTAATTATCTTGCTAATAGATATATATTTTTCATCATTTTCAGCTAAAATATTTAAATTCTGCTTGTCAAACCCCTCGTATCGGATCAGATGATGGAAATCATAATTGGATGCTCCATGGCAAAATATGGGGACAAATTTTGGTCTCTTGATCTTAATATTGCAGCTATTACACAGGGCCATTTTGAATTTACCATCTGTATGAGAATGGTGTTTCACCTTGATATTTGTATCTGAAAATTCAGAATCACATACCGGGCATTTTTCTGCTTTGTTGAAATCTTCAATCTGTTTCTCTGTTAAAGGCAACATGGGTTTTGATTTTAATAAGATGTTAGATGCTATGTCACGGCACTCATTTTCTATTCTATGTGCAAATTCTTTGATGGCATTTGGTCCCATGTATAAGTGTGGCTCACTAGCTACACCATCCCGTATAACTATATAACAAAAACTGGAAGGTTCATGTAGCTGGTATGGTGTAATTGAAGATTCTTCAGGATCTGGATTGCAGAATGCAAGAGGTTTGAGATTTGATTCAAAATCACAGACAATATATGCTGGGTGTTCCAACAAGGCTTCAAACTTTTTGAATTTGCAATTTTCACTTGGATTGGGCATCACCATATGAACAGGTTTATGGTTGCCACAGTATTTCAGATGCTCAATTAACTTGTTTTTAGCAATTTCTGCATTTTCTTCCCGAACCCCATTCACCATTTTTCTACCATCAAAAACAGTTAAACATCTTCTGCACAACTTAAATATTCTATTAAATTTGTCTAGTTGTGTTCTCACTAAAGCTTCAAGACTGTGTATCAGAGTGTAATGATATGTGCCACCCCCTTCAATTAAGAGCAGATCAATCGGAACAGCAGATTCATCATCAAGTGTACTGATTCTGAGAGGTTCTATCAAGCAATTGCCAGTGGAACAAATAAATACATTAATAGATAATTGTTTACCATTAATATCCCGGGCCTTTTTTTCAAATTTATCAATATTCTGAACAAACATTGGATATTCTAAACCCTCCATTGCTTCATCGAAATTGTGTTCATATTGTTTATAATAAGTTATTCTCTCAGGATGCCTTGAAACTGGATACAAAGCAGCTAAAATACACCACAAAAAGCATTTCTGGTCGGTATTTTCAATATTAACCACGGCTCTTTTGTTTTTAATATTGTCAGGTAATGGCAAATATGTAGATCCTTGCAATGGGCTGAATTCAGAAATATTAACATATAACTTGTGTGATGAGCCGCATAGGCTCCATCCAGACTCTTTTGCCGCAAATTCAGAGTGTTTAATATTCAATTGTTCCATCAACCTGCTTATTATTCTGTCCAAATTTGCATTTGAATATACAGGTACAGTTTCTGTTATGTGGGGCTGTGTAAATTTTGTGCCATTTGGTTTCTTATATTGTGTAAACAATTTGAGGGACAGCTTATAAGACCCATTTTGTGCATTTAGAATTGCCTGCAGATCAGAATTTATATTGTTCAAAAAATTCTCAATGCCACATCTTGGCTCTGATACAAACCGGTGATCTCTTAATTGGCCATTAAAACTGCTATGGATAGGTGGTGCATAGCGTGGCTGCTTTGCCGGTCCAGCATTAACAGGTGCTTCGTGCTTTCTTTTCAGACCAGATGTAGATGGTTGCGGGGGCAATGCTGATGACTGTACATAAGAATTACACCTATGCCATTTGTAATATGCCTTGCTTAATATTTTATGGCATCTTGGGCACATTTTTGTGGCCTTTCTGCTTTTCTTACGGTTGCAAATATGTCGGTGCCTAGCCCAATGAGAACTAGATATATTTTTATTACACTGATTGCAATATTTTTGATTTGGCATTTTTGTTGTTTATTTATATAAAATTTCCTGGTCCGAAAAAACAGAACTATGGACAATATGTCAAAACAATTATAACAGCAGTTAATGGCTGAGCTGGTGCTTTTATACCCAAACAACAGCAAAACCTAGGCTTGGGTGATCCCGAAATATAAAATAATTTTGCTTTTTATGCTGTTGTATAACACTTTTACCAGGTTTCAGATCTGGGAGTTGTATATCAACTAGGAATAATTATTCTCAAAATCTCATGTGTGGAGATATTATTTTGCCACATGTATTTCAATCTTACACATTTTATCAGGATTCAAACCCGAGCCTCTTGTTTACAAGGCAACAATATTAACATTTTGCCATCAGGGGAGGCTTCACATTTTATCAGGATTCAAACCCGAGCCTCCCGATTACAAAGCAATAAAAACCATGGGGCTATGCACCACACTCCACTGGGCCTCAGAACCCAGTAGCTATAAGCTTTATATTAATTCAAGATTCCTGGGATTTTGACAGAAAAACACACTATAAGCAATAAGATCATATGGGAACTTGGCATAGTTTTAAGTATAAGCAAATCTGTCTGAGGGGCTTCACCCTTTCTACACTAGAATTCAAAATTCTTAAAATTAAGAGCATATCACACTGGAAGAATTGGGGTATAGGCCCCTCTTGGCATTGTTTTAAGTGTAAGCAAATCGGATTGTTCAATCAAATAGCCTCTCCTTTTCTACACTTGTAAGTTGGGTTTATAATATCACCAATACTACTACTGGCTTCAACCAATTTGAATGGTTGAAAATGAGGACTCTGTGAATTGCTGTAATCGTGACCCCTCGTTGCATCAACCACCGAAGATTTTGGTAGTGTAACCTGTAACGCTTTTTGGGTTCGAAATCCATGATAAGTTTTTTCTGCTTCGACGCAGGTGTGAGGTGGCAGAACACATCCTGCAGCTTCTCGGAAAACTCGAGGTCCACCTCGACAAAGAAGCCTCGTTCCGAGTCGTCGAAACCTTCTACGTTGAATTTGGAAGGATCAGCCCACTCAAATCCTCCAAATGGAAGTTTTTGCACCATGGAGTGCCCGTAAAGATTATTAGCATCCGTGTACATGATGTAGCTGGATGGTTGAGAAGGGTCGTACCCGGTCGACATGTGTTGGTTGTTGGCGCGAGCGTACCGTTGTGACACCTGGACCATGCCACCCCGAACAAGCTTTTCCACAAAAAGCATAATGTCCACATTGGAAATAAGCTCGAGCTTGACTTTTGTTAGAAGAAGCATGGCCGACCATGCCAGCCCGGGGAGACCGTAGAAATATGCAGGGTCCAGCCTGTAGAGTTGCATTGCATTTGCGCGAAACGCTTGAAAGACGTCTTCGAGGAGTGTTACATCCAGTTTTAAGTAGGCATCATGGTATTCTCCAAAATTTCGACAACCCAGCTTGAGCCACATGGACTGAGCATGCTGATATTCTTCATCGCTGATGCCCGAACCTCGCAGCCGGCTGTGAAACTTAGCCTTGGGAGGCAACGACTTCTCCTCGAACTTGGAAGGGTCGCTGACATACTCGTAGGGGTAGACCCCCTTACACCTGAAGAGACTAGCATCCAAGTTCGGGAAATTGGGTGATGTAATAATTAGTTGATTGTTGTTTAGCATCCCAGCAAGAGCATCGAGGCCTGCCTGGAGAAACCTCAGGGAATCGAGAAACCGAAGTTCTATGCCTTGCACCCATTTAGAGATGGCAATGTAGTGCTCCTCATTTTGTGCTACAATATTAATGCGCGCATCGTCGTATCCGAGATGCCTGATAAGGTGGTGAAAATCGCACCCGGAGCCGTTATGGAAGAATACGGGGACGAAGCGCGGGTCCTTAGCCTTCAGGTTGCACCCGTTACACCAAGAATCAATATAGTTTCCGGTGAAGTGATCGTGGTGTCGAACTTTCTTTTTTTTCCTACTATCAATAAATTTTTCGTTACAAACTGAACAGTGTGTAGCCTCTTCGTGTTTACGCTTTTCTTCGGGAGTTAAGTCTCGCATAGCTATAGGATCTAACAATAATTCTCGTATCTCGTTCACTTCTACAATCATCCTCTCCAGAAAATGTTTGTCTGCATCGGGACCGCGATATCTATATGACTCAGGGGCAATTATTTGATTTCGTCGCACCACAACATAGGCAAAACTGGAGACCTTGTGAATTTGACAAGGCGTGGTAGAAGAAACTTCTGGGTTGGGTTTACAGGTGGAAAGCGGTTCAAGGAAGGCCTCTAAATCTGCAATGATAATAGCAGGGTGCTCTCCCATAGCACTATGCGCCCGAAATTGCTCCACAGTACCAGGCTGGGGTAAGTCTGCAACCCCAGGCCTGTTGTCGTTACAATAGCGCATGTGGTGTGCAAGCTTCTGGGCAGCAATGTCGGGACCTTGAATATGTTGGTAATCTTCTGGTTTTTTATTATCGAACGTGGACAATCACCTGCGACAGACTTCTATGCAACCATGATGCTTGCTTTTTTGACCTGAAACTAACCGTGAGAGAGAGCGAATAAGCGTGTAATGATGGCAAGTCTCGTTCTTGATAAGTAACAAATTGATTTCTTGTACAGCTTCACCTTCCATGTTGCTCACTCGAATATGGTGTACAATATTTGTGTTCTTAGTAAGGCCGTAAACATTGATAGCTAGTTGCAGGTTTAGTAAGTTGTGTGCACGGGTCTCGAATTTGTTTATGTCCGACAACTGAACTGGGTAGGTAATCCCAGCCATCGCATTTTCTAATTTTGATTCGTAGGGTATGTAGTGGGTAACACGATGCGGATGATCTTTCCGGTGGATACGATGCAGCGCTGCCAGCACCGACCGAACAAAACATTTTGAATCGCTATTCTGGATGTTTAGAACAGCCTTCTTGACTGCAATTATTGCCGGCAGTGGAACATAACTAGACCCAGACAGTGGAACATAACTAGACCCAGACAGTGGAACAAACTTGTTAAGACTCAATTTAAGTTTATGCGGAGTACCACACAACGAACCACCCGAGCCTTCAGCCTGATGTTCTTCCTGTTTGGCAACCAGCTCCTCCAAGAATTTGTCGTAGATACTCTCGAGGTTAGCAACATCTGCCAAGTGCAATATTTTTGCCTTGGTATTATGGTGAAAGCTGTATTCCTCATCAGATGGTTTTTTGTATTGGCATCCCAGCGATGTATAAAATTTAGTAGAGTTTAAAGAAAGTACATCACTTAAGATAGAAATTATCTTGGGTCGCACACTCTCTAGGAAGCTACGTACATCGCATAAGCTATCTGAGGTAAAATCAAAATCCTCTAATATATGATCAAAAGCAAACCGGCTTGCTTTTGTTGCCGACTTGACGCGTTTGGCAGATGGTAATATGCTAAAAAAATCTGCTTCAGCCTTCCTTTTGACCGAGGTCGATGGTTGAACCACAGGGTCTCCAGTACCCTTGCAATTAGGCATATGCTTTTTGATGTGTGCAATTGTAAAGTGTTTGTTACACTTAGGACACAATTCGGTTGCTGTTAAATGCTTGCCAGGCACACAGGTATGACTATGCTGCATTTTCTTGCATCACACATTGTTTCCTTCAATTCTTAATTGTCGAGATACATTATATTTCTCACAGATGAATCAACTCCGGGCTTTACCCCCTCCATGTAAGACTGCCTTGACGGGGCGAGGGGGCTTAGTAGGAAGGCCATTTTCATCTCATCATTTCACTCATTCTTCACATCCATATCTCACGTTTTCACCATTCAATCACGTCATACATCTCCATATCTTTGACCTCCCTATAACTAAGGGTCCTGCTAGAGGAGACAACCTTGATAAAAAAACCCTATCCCAAGGTGTGAGTTGCACATGCCGATGGGACAGTGTTGGCTGCAGGGGTAGGTGCAGTCGCGAACGTGGCCTCGGGGATTTCGGTGTGGTCCTCGAGTAGCCTCCATTTTTGGGGGTAGGCCTTCCTCGGCATAGAGGGCATGTCGAGGCGACAATTTATGGATCTCCACAATAATAAAAATTTGTGTATGGGTACAAAAAACAACTCAAACGGGGGGAAACCCTCAAAACGAGCCGAGCCTTCGAGCCCGCTTTAATTGTTGGAAAAGACAAGTAACGTTCCACGTTATCTTGTAATTAGTATTCAGAAGACCGACGATGAATCTGGAACAACAACGAAGAAACATGGAGCTGCTACATTGAAGGACTTGTCACCATTTCTTATCAAGAAACAGCTAGACTACGCCGCTGGTTCAGATGTACCAGAAATTAAAAAGCTCCGAAAGGGGAGTCTACTGATCCAGATCAGCACAGATCGCCAGACCAAGAATCTTCTAAAGCTAAGATCTTTGGGCGAATTACCTGTTAATGTTGAACCACATCGTCAACTTAACAGTAGTAAAGATGTGATTCGCCACTGGAATCTACTAAATGCTGAGGAGAAAGAGATTCTTGAAGCACTCTCAGACCAACATGTCACCACAGTGCAGCGAATCAAGACGCGAAAATCCGGAGAACTTATGCCAACTGCTTCGATTATACTAACATTCAAAACGACCACTCTCCCAGATAGGGTACGGGCTGGATATTTGAGACTGAAATTCCGGCCGTACATCCCTAACCCCATGCGGGGTTTCAAATGGCAGCACACTCAGCCTTCCTGCAAGGCCACTACCGCCCTTTGTGGTAAGTGTAGTCAACGTGCTCATGGAACCGAACCTTGATCTTCTGGTCCCAAATGCATTAATTGGCAAGGCGAGCATCCAGTCTGGCATCGTGACTGCCCCTCTTTTCAACAAGAGAAGAAAATCAGAGAGTTGGTCGTCATAGAGAAAAATTCCGCTGGTGAAGCAAGCAACGTCTCCGTGAAATTATACGCACCATGTTACCTGTGCCATTCGCTACAGTTGCTGGAGCTGTAGGTGTAGGTGTACAAACCAGCGACGTGTCCACTCAAAACTACAACGCTTCCCGTAGTAGCACGCCCTGCTTCGAGGAAAACAACAACCACTCCTCGCTCCACAGAGAAGAAGTCCAAACAGGTGCATAGCAATGAATATTTTCTCAAGTCCAGTAGCTCTACAGTCAGGGTGGCAGCCACCACCCTGAAACTTAAGGCGCAGCTGAAGGCTGCCCGGCGGGCGCTCAAAGCACCCGCCCCCACTCCCCCTTCTTCATCCCCTTCGCCCTCTGTGTCCTTACCCGAGGACATGATACAGGACGAAGCCGCGGATGAAGAATTTATCAAGGTGACAGGGCCTAGAAATAAAGTACGCCTTAAAAGGTAACACCCATACCTCCAGCTATGGCTTATTGTCTCCAATGGAACCTTAACGGTTTCCGTACACATCTCGAGGAACTGCAAATTCTAATATCTGAATTTGACCCTGCCATCATATGTCTCCAAGAGACACATTTTCGTCCAAATGAATCAGTGATTCTATACGGATACACGCTTTACCGCACCGACAAGCTTCCTGAGGGTCGTCGTGCACACGGTGGTGTTGCAATCGGTGTTCGAGATACCATCCACTCAACACCAATCTTTCTCACCACCCCCCTCCAAGCTGTCGCCGTGCGGGTCCAGCTACCACAGCCAATATCTGTGTGCTGTATCTACATCACAAGGGAGGAGCGATTCTCTCTTGAGGACCTCCTTTCTATAGTCGAGCAACTTCCGTCTCCTGTAGTTCTTTTGGGCGATTTTAATTCCTACCATAGTTTGTGGGGCTCCGTTCGTACAGAGCCCCGGGGTCAAATTATAGATCAATTCCGTGAGGCATCAGGTTTAACGTTGCTGAATGATGGGACTCCCACATATTTCAGTCCTTCCTCAGGCACACACTCTGCGTTGGACTTGTCCTTCTGCAGTCCCAGCCTTGCTCCTACCACATCTTGGAGCGTTCACCCTGATCTCTGTGGGAGTGATCACTTCCCACTGCTTCTAACTTTCGAACATCTTCAGCACTCACGTGAACAACACCCTCACTGGCATCTCAGTCGGGCCGACTGGGGTGCCTTCGAGCGTGCAGTGGACATTGAAGTCGATCTAGCGTCGACTTTGCCAGCCATCGACGCCTTAGATATATTTGTGTCAAGAGTGCATGATGCTGCACGCACCTCCATTCCACATCCCAGTGGACCTGCGAGGCGACGCCCAGTCCCCTGGTGGACTGCGGAGATCTGTGCAGCCATCAAGGACCGCAATCATGCTCTCGATCGATTTAATAGGCACCACACTGCCGCAAACCTCGAGCAGTTCCGCATTAAACGTGCCCGTGCCCGTCAGCTCATTCGAGCCAGTAAGAAGGCGTGCTGGGTCCAATACGTGTTTTCTCTGACGAAGCAGGCTTCGTCGAAAGCCGTTTGGACCAAAGTACGTCGCATCCAGGGGGTGCATCTACTCCTCTGAGTGCTCTGGAGCACGATGGGACGTTGTACACAGATTCCGGAGACATAGCTAATATCTTGGCCACGCAGTTTTCTGGTGCGTCTAGCTCTGTAAATTATGAACCACGTTTCCGCCGTGAGAAGGACCGTCAGGAACGACGCCCTCTCGTTTTTCGAAGTCATAACACCGAGCCATACAACTCTCCATTCACTGAACGGGAGTTCGATCAGGCGCTTCGAGATTCTAAGAATACAGCTCCTGGAGTGGACAAGATCCACTATGAGATGCTTCGTCATCTGCCCATTGGAGCCAAACATTTCCTTTTGGAGGTATTCAACAGGCTTTGGTTGGAGGACTCTTTCCCCACTTCCTGGAAAGAAGCTATTATTGTTCCCATCCTGAAACCAGGTAAACAACGCACCGCAGCCTCGAGTTACAGGCCTATTGCCTTAACTAGCTGTGTGTGCAAGTTGATGGAACGCATGATCAACAAGCGTCTCACCTGGTTTTTGGAGGAAAACTGCTTGATAAGTAATTTTCAATGTGGTTTTCTCTCCAACCGTTCCACACTGGACCATCTGGTTCAGCTGGAAACACAGATTCAGGATGCATTCCTCAACAAGGAACATTTAGTTGCAGTTTTCTTTGACCTCCAAAAGGCATATGACACAACGTGGCGCTTTGGCATCATAAAACAGCTCCATTATTGGGGCGTGCGTGGCCATATGGCGTACTTTATTGAAAATTTTTTATCAGATCGCTTTTTCCGCGTACGTGTTGGGAACTCCTTTTCGGATCTTCACGAACAAGAGAACGGTGTCCCGCAGGGCAGCGTACTTAGTGTGACTCTGTTTGCCATAGCCGTAAACAGTGTTATGGCAAACATTCTTTCCGGTGTACATGGCCTCCTCTATGTCGACGACCTCACGATCTTTTGTCGCTCACGGAATCTCGCGTCAGCTTCTCGTCAACTCCAACTGACGATAAACCGTTTGGTTGAGTGGTCCTCCCAAACAGGTTTCACCTTCTCATCCGAGAAATCCGTGTGTGTCCACTTTTGTCGTCAGCGTACATGTCATTTAGATCCTGACCTGTACATGGGGAAGTCTCCCCTGTGCTTCGTGAATGAGGTCCGCTTCCTGGGCCTCATTTTCGATAAGAAATTAACATGGCTACCTCACCTTCGCCAGTTAAAGTTCTCTTGTCTTCGAGTTCTCAACCTTTTACGCGTTTTATCTCATACTTCTTGGGGTGCTGATAGGACGGTATTGCTTCGCCTATACCGTGCACTCATCAGGTCGAAGCTAGATTATGGATGTGTTGTGTATTCTTCTGCTCGCCCATCTAGACTTCGCATCCTAGACACTGTCCACCATGCTGGTATACGTGTGTGCACTGGTGCCTTTCGGACCAGTCCAGTCGCAAGTTTGTATGTAGAGGCATCTGAGCCGTCGCTGTCTCTGCGAAGACAGCGGCTGGTAGTTAACTACTTCCTCCATCTTCGCTCGATGCCTTCACATCCTTCATTCCACACCATCTCAGACGAGGGTAGGCTGGCAAGGTATCGGCTCCACCCTAGTGTCACTAGACCATTTGGTGTTCGTGCAGACGAGATCCTGTCAGCACTTGGTGTTGACAGTGATCTTCCTGGCGTCTCTCCACTCATTTCGCCTCTCCCTACCTGGGAGTTTCCTGCACCTTCTATCGATTTTTCTCTGACTGCTCTTCCAAAGTCAGAGACACCAATGGTTGTATACCAGCAACGGTTTTTAGAACTTCGTGCGAAGCACCCCAATTTTAATGTGTTTTACACGGATGGGTCCAAGACATTGGAATCAGTTGGTTGCGCCTTCGTCCTAGACTCTCAAAGTTCCAGTTTCTCGCTACATCCTGCCTGTTCCATCTTTACGGCAGAGTTGTACGCCATTCTAAAGGCACTGGACTTTGCAGACGTCAATGGGCTGAAGAAAGTCCTTGTGTGCTGTGATTCGACCAGCGTGTTGCAGACCCTGAATTCGCCGTATTCCCGGCATCCAGTAGCGCAACGCATATTCAGACGGCTTGTGTCCTTATCTGCCAGCACAGATGTACACTTCTGTTGGGTCCCTAGCCACGTGGGCATCCAGGGGAACGAAGCAGCTGATGCTGCCGCCAAGTCTGCTGATGCAGATGGCGACGTTCTCGTCCACCTTTTGCCTGCTAGCGACCTGCAGAATGTGTTCCGTTCTCGCCTTCTTGACACTTGGCAGACCGAGTGGGATGTGGAAACGGGGAACAAGCTTCACTCTGTTAAGCCCACCATAGGTGTTTGGCGTTCCTCGTCTCGTCCCTCTCGGCGAGAAGACGTTATTCTTACCCGCCTGCGTATAGGACACAGCCGTCTCACGCATGGTCACCTACTGCAAGGGCTGGACCCTCCGTTGTGTCGTACTTGTAATGTTTTATTAAGCATTCGACACATTCTCGTTGAATGTGTCGATCTTGCTTACCTCCGACAGACGTTTAACCTTTCCGGCTGTTTGTCATCCCTCTTGGGTGATGACAGCAGTATTTTATCACGTGTTTTTAGTTTTTTGCGAAGAGCTGGACTCTTCCACCGTCTGTAAGGAGGTTTTTAGTTTATTCTGACTTTTTAATGTGTCGTGTTTGTCTCGTGCTGGTCTCTTTACAACCTTGCACTTTTAGTTTTTTTCCCAAGGGGCTATCTACACCCCTTTTTTAAATCTGTCAGAATTTTAGATAAGGGGACATTTCCCCGTATATACAGAAGGGTGCGAAATGGCCTTAAGTGCCGACGCACCCATAAATTTTAACTCAATCAATCAATCAATTCGGTTGCTGTTAAATGCTTGCCAGGCACACAGGTATGACTATGCTGCATTTTCTTGCATCACACATTGTTTCCTTCAATTCTTAATTGTCGAGATACATTATATTTCTCACAGATGAATCAACTCCGGGCTTTACCCCCTCCATGTAAGATTGCCTTGACGGGGCGAGGGGGCTTAGTAGGAAGGCCATTTTCATCTCATCATTTCACTCATTCTTCACATCCATATCTCACGTTTTCACCATTCAATCACGTCATACATCTCCATATCTTTGACCTCCCTATAACTAAGGGTCCTGCTAGAGGAGACAACCTTGATAAAAAAAACCCTATCCCAAGGTGTGAGTTGCACATGCCGATGGGACAGTGTTGGCTGCAGGGGTAGGTGCAGTCGCGAACGTGGCCTCGGGGATTTCGGTGTGGTCCTCGAGTAGCCTCCATTTTTGGGGGTAGGCCTTCCTCGGCATAGAGGGCATGTCGAGGCGACAATTTATGGATCTCCACAATAATAAAAATTTGTGTATGGGTACAAAAAACAACTCAAACGGGGGGAAACCCTCAAAACGAGCCGAGCCTTCGAGCCCGCTTTAATTGTTGGAAAAGACAAGTAACGTTCCACGTTATCTTGTAATTAGTATTCAGAAGACCGACGATGAATCTGGAACAACAACGAAGAAACATGGAGCTGCTACATTGAAGGACTTGTCACCATTTCTTATCAAGAAACAGCTAGACTACGCCGCTGGTTCAGATGTACCAGAAATTAAAAAGCTCCGAAAGGGGAGTCTACTGATCCAGATCAGCACAGATCGCCAGACCAAGAATCTTCTAAAGCTAAGATCTTTGGGCGAATTACCTGTTAATGTTGAACCACATCGTCAACTTAACAGTAGTAAAGATGTGATTCGCCACTGGAATCTACTAAATGCTGAGGAGAAAGAGATTCTTGAAGCACTCTCAGACCAACATGTCACCACAGTGCAGCGAATCAAGACGCGAAAATCCGGAGAACTTATGCCAACTGCTTCGATTATACTAACATTCAAAACGACCACTCTCCCAGATAGGGTACGGGCTGGATATTTGAGACTGAAATTCCGGCCGTACATCCCTAACCCCATGCGGGGTTTCAAATGGCAGCACACTCAGCCTTCCTGCAAGGCCACTACCGCCCTTTGTGGTAAGTGTAGTCAACGTGCTCATGGAACCGAACCTTGATCTTCTGGTCCCAAATGCATTAATTGGCAAGGCGAGCATCCAGTCTGGCATCGTGACTGCCCCTCTTTTCAACAAGAGAAGAAAATCAGAGAGTTGGTCGTCATAGAGAAAATTTCCGCTGGTGAAGCAAGCAACGTCTCCGTGAAATTATACGCACCATGTTACCTGTGCCATTCGCTACAGTTGCTGGAGCTGTAGGTGTAGGTGTACAAACCAGCGACGTGTCCACTCAAAACTACAACGCTTCCCGTAGTAGCACGCCCTGCTTCGAGGAAAACAACAACCACTCCTCGCTCCACAGAGAAGAAGTCCAAACAGGTGCATAGCAATGAATATTTTCTCAAGTCCAGTAGCTCTACAGTCAGGGTGGCAGCCACCACCCTGAAACTTAAGGCGCAGCTAGAGGCTGCCCAGCGGGCGCTCAAAGCACCCGCCACCACTCCCCTTTCTTCACCCCCTTCGTCCTCTGTGTCAGGTGACAGGGCCTAGAAATAGAGTACGCCTCAAAAGGTAACTATGATACCTCCAGCTATGGGTCATTGTCTCCAATGGAACCTTAACGGTTTCCGTACTCATCACGAGGAACTGCAAATCTTAATACCTGAATTTGACCCTGCCATCATATGTCCCCAAGAGAGACATTTTCGTCCAAATGAATCAGTGATTCTGAACGGATACACACTTTACCGCACCGACAAGCTTCCTGACGGTCGTCGTGCACACGGTGGTGTTCCAATCGGTGTTCGAGATACCATTCACTCAAAACCAATCTTTCTCACCACCCACCTCCAAGCTGTCCCCCTCCATGTAGGACTGCCTTGGCGGGGCGAGGGGGCTTAGTAAAGTAAAGTGTTCCCCTGTGCATAGCACCACGCCATGAAGGCGTATAGGGGGTGTGGGGGTAACGCCCCACACTTTCTTGATCCGGTCGTGAGTGGGGGTGATGTGATCAGCATCACGCCCCTGACCGCCTTTACCCCCCAGGGTTTCCCCCAGGTACCCATGTTATTCGACGCTGGGTAGGCGCCGGGACCGCTTCCACCGTTAGAAAAGTTCCCGGATTTGAACCGGCCGGGGATCGAACCCGGGACCTTGAGCATGGAAGTCAAACGCGTTACCGACTGAGCCACCGCAGTAGGGAGGTCAATTTCATCTCATCATTTCACCCATTCTTCATATCCATATCTCACGTTTTTCACCATTCCATCACGTCATTCATCTCCATATCTTTGACCTCCCTTCTCGGAAAACTCGAGGTCCACCTCGACAAAGAAGCCTCGTTCCGAGTCGTCGAAACCTTCTACGTTGAATTTGGAAGGATCAGCCCACTCAAATCCTCCAAATGGAAGTTTTTGCACCATGGAGTGCCCGTAAAGATTATTAGCATCCGTGTACATGATGTAGCTGGATGGTTGAGAAGGGTCGTACCCGGTCGACATGTGTTGGTTGTTTAGCGCGAGCGTACCGTTGTGACACCTGGACCATGCCACCCCGAACAAGCTTTTCCACAAAAAGCATAATGTCCACATTGGAAATAAGCTCGAGCTTGACTTTTGTTAGAAGAAGCATGGCCGACCATGCCAGCCCGGGGAGACCGTAGAAATATGCAGGGTCCAGCCTGTAGAGTTGCATTGCATTTGCGCGAAACGCTTGAAAGACGTCTTCGAGGAGTGTTACATCCAGTTTTAAGTAGGCATCATGGTATTCTCCAAAATTTCGACAACCCAGCTTGAGCCACATGGACTGAGCATGCTGATATTCTTCATCGCTGATGCCCGAACCTCGCAGCCGGCTGTGAAACTTAGCCTGGGGAGGCAACGACTTCTCCTCGAACTTGGAAGGGTCGCTGACATACTCGTAGGGGTAGACCCCCTTACACCTGAAGAGACTAGCATCCAAGTTCGGGAAATTGGGTGATGTAATAATTAGTTGATTGTTGTTTAGCATCCCAGCAAGAGCATCGAGGCCTGCCTGGAGAAACCTCAGGGAATCGAGAAACCGAAGTTCTATGCCTTGCACCCATTTAGAGATGGCAATGTAGTGCTCCTCATTTTGTGCTACAATATTAATGCGCGCATCGTCGTATCCGAGATGCCTGATAAGGTGGTGAAAATCGCACCCGGAGCCGTTATGGAAGAATACGGGGACGAAGCGCGGGTCCTCAGCCTTCAGGTTGCACCCGTTACACCAAGAATCAATATAGTTTCCGGTGAAGTGATCGTGGTGTCGAACTTTCTTTTTTTTCCTACTATCAATAAATTTTTCGTTACAAACTGAACAGTGTGTAGCCTCTTCGTGTTTACGCTTTTCTTCGGGAGTTAAGTCTCGCATAGCTATAGGATCTAACAATAATTCTCGTATCTCGTTCACTTCTACAATCATCCTCTCCAGAAAATGTTTGTCTGCATCGGGACCGCGATATCTATATGACTCAGGGGCAATTATTTGATTTCGTCGCACCACAACATAGGTAAAACTGGAGACCTTGTGAATTTGACAAGGCGTGGTAGAAGAAACTTCTGGGTTGGGTTTACAGGTGGAAAGCGGTTCAAGGAAGGCCTCTAAATCTGCAATGATAATAGCAGGGTGCTCTCCCATAGCACTATGCGCCCGAAATTGCTCCACAGTACCAGGCTGGGGTAAGTCTGCAACCCCAGGCCTGTTGTCGTTACAATAGCGCATGTGGTGTGCAAGCTTCTGGGCAGCAATGTCGGGACCTTGAATATGTTGGTAATCTTCTGGTTTTTTATTATCGAACGTGGACAATCACCTGCGACAGACTTCTATGCAACCATGATGCTTGCTTTTTTGACCTGAAACTAACCGTGAGAGAGAGCGAATAAGCGTGTAATGATGGCAAGTCTCGTTCTTGATAAGTAACAAATTGATTTCTTGTACAGCTTCACCTTCCATGTTGCTCACTCGAATATGGTGTACAATATTTGTGTTCTTAGTAAGGCCGTAAACATTGATAGCTAGTTGCAGGTTTAGTAAGTTGTGTGCACGGGTCTCGAATTTGTTTATGTCCGACAACTGAACTGGGTAGGTAATCCCAGCCATCGCATTTTCTAATTTTGATTCGTAGGGTATGTAGTGGGTAACACGATGCGGATGATCTTTCCGGTGGATACGATGCAGCGCTGCCAGCACCGACCGAACAAAACATTTTGAATCGCTATTCTGGATGTTTAGAAAGGTTTCGACGACTCGGAACGAGGCTTCTTTGTCGAGGTGGACCTCGAGTTTTCCGAGAAGGGAGGTCAAAGATATGGAGATGAATGACGTGATGGAATGGTGAAAAACGTGAGATATGGATATGAAGAATGGGTGAAATGATGAGATGAAATTGACCTCCCTACTGCGGTGGCTCAGTCGGTAACGCGTTTGACTTCCATGCTCAAGGTCCCGGGTTCGATCCCCGGCCGGTTCAAATCCGGGAACTTTTCTAACGGTGGAAGCGGTCCCGGCGCCTACCCAGCGTCGAATAACATGGGTACCTGGGGGAAACCCTGGGGGGTAAAGGCGGTCAGGGGCGTGATGCTGATCACATCACCCCCACTCACGACCGGATCAAGAAAGTGTGGGGCGTTACCCCCACACCCCCTATACGCCTTCATGGCGTGGTGCTATGCACAGGGGAACACTTTACTTTACTAAGCCCCCTCGCCCCGCCAAGGCAGTCCTACATGGAGGGGGACAGCTTGGAGGTGGGTGGTGAGAAAGATTGGTTTTGAGTGAATGGTATCTCGAACACCGATTGGAACACCACCGTGTGCACGACGACCGTCAGGAAGCTTGTCGGTGCGGTAAAGTGTGTATCCGTTCAGAATCACTGATTCATTTGGACGAAAATGTCTCTCTTGGGGACATATGATGGCAGGGTCAAATTCAGGTATTAAGATTTGCAGTTCCTCGTGATGAGTACGGAAACCGTTAAGGTTCCATTGGAGACAATGACCCATAGCTGGAGGTATCATAGTTACCTTTTGAGGCGTACTCTATTTCTAGGCCCTGTCACCTGACACAGAGGACGAAGGGGGTGAAGAAGGGGGAGTGGTGGCGGGTGCTTTGAGCGCCCGCTGGGCAGCCTCTAGCTGCGCCTTAAGTTTCAGGGTGGTGGCTGCCACCCTGACTGTAGAGCTACTGGACTTGAGAAAATATTCATTGCTATGCACCTGTTTGGACTTCTTCTCTGTGGAGCGAGGAGTGGTTGTTGTTTTCCTCGAAGCAGGGCGTGCTACTACGGGAAGCGTTGTAGTTTTGAGTGGACACGTCGCTGGTTTGTACACCTACACCTACAGCTCCAGCAACTGTAGCGAATGGCACAGGTAACATGGTGCGTATAATTTCACGGAGACGTTGCTTGCTTCACCAGCGGAAATTTTCTCTATGACGACCAACTCTCTGATTTTCTTCTCTTGTTGAAAAGAGGGGCAGTCACGATGCCAGACTGGATGCTCGCCTTGCCAATTAATGCATTTGGGACCAGAAGATCAAGGTTCGGTTCCATGAGCACGTTGACTACACTTACCACAAAGGGCGGTAGTGGCCTTGCAGGAAGGCTGAGTGTGCTGCCATTTGAAACCCCGCATGGGGTTAGGGATGTACGGCCGGAATTTCAGTCTCAAATATCCAGCCCGTACCCTATCTGGGAGAGTGGTCGTTTTGAATGTTAGTATAATCGAAGCAGTTGGCATAAGTTCTCCGGATTTTCGCGTCTTGATTCGCTGCACTGTGGTGACATGTTGGTCTGAGAGTGCTTCAAGAATCTCTTTCTCCTCAGCATTTAGTAGATTCCAGTGGCGAATCACATCTTTACTACTGTTAAGTTGACGATGTGGTTCAACATTAACAGGTAATTCGCAAAAAGATCTTAGCTTTAGAAGATTCTTGGTCTGGCGATCTGTGCTGATCTGGATCAGTAGACTCCCCTTTCGGAGCTTTTTAATTTCTGGTACATCTGAACCAGCGGCGTAGTCTAGCTGTTTCTTGATAAGAAATGGTGACAAGTCCTTCAATGTAGCAGCTCCATGTTTCTTCGTTGTTGTTCCAGATTCATCGTCGGTCTTCTGAATACTAATTACAAGATAACGTGGAACGTTACTTGTCTTTTCCAACAATTAAAGCGGGCTCGAAGGCTCGGCTCGTTTTGAGGGTTTCCCCCCGTTTGAGTTGTTTTTTGTACCCATACACAAATTTTTATTATTGTGGAGATCCATAAATTGTCGCCTCGACATGCCCTCTATGCCGAGGAAGGCCTACCCCCAAAAATGGAGGCTACTCGAGGACCACACCGAAATCCCCGAGGCCACGTTCGCGACTGCACCTACCCCTGCAGCCAACACTGTCCCATCGGCATGTGCAACTCACACCTTGGGATAGGGTTTTTTTATCAAGGTTGTCTCCTCTAGCAGGACCCTTAGTTATAGGGAGGTCAAAGATATGGAGATGTATGACGTGATTGAATGGTGAAAACGTGAGATATGGATGTGAAGAATGAGTGAAATGATGAGATGAAAATGGCCTTCCTACTAAGCCCCCTCGCCCCGTCAAGGCAGTCTTACATGGAGGGGGTAAAGCCCGGAGTTGATTCATCTGTGAGAAATATAATGTATCTCGACAATTAAGAATTGAAGGAAACAATGTGTGATGCAAGAAAATGCAGCATAGTCATACCTGTGTGCCTGGCAAGCATTTAACAGCAACCGAATTGTGTCCTAAGTGTAACAAACACTTTACAATTGCACACATCAAAAAGCATATGCCTAATTGCAAGGGTACTGGAGACCCTGTGGTTCAACCATCGACCTCGGTCAAAAGGAAGGCTGAAGCAGATTTTTTTAGCATATTACCATCTGCCAAACGCGTCAAGTCGGCAACAAAAGCAAGCCGGTTTGCTTTTGATCATATATTAGAGGATTTTGATTTTACCTCAGATAGCTTATGCGATGTACGTAGCTTCCTAGAGAGTGTGCGACCCAAGATAATTTCTATCTTAAGTGATGTACTTTCTTTAAACTCTACTAAATTTTATACATCGCTGGGATGCCAATACAAAAAACCATCTGATGAGGAATACAGCTTTCACCATAATACCAAGGCAAAAATATTGCACTTGGCAGATGTTGCTAACCTCGAGAGTATCTACGACAAATTCTTGGAGGAGCTGGTTGCCAAACAGGAAGAACATCAGGCTGATGGCTCGGGTGGTTCGTTGTGTGGTACTCCGCATAAACTTAAATTGAGTCTTAACAAGTTTGTTCCACTGTCTGGGTCTAGTTATGTTCCACTGTCTGGGTCTAGTTATGTTCCACTGCCGGCAATAATTGCAGTCAAGAAGGCTGTTCTAAACATCCAGAATAGCGATTCAAAATGTTTTGTTCGGTCGGTGCTGGCAGCGCTGCATCGTATCCACCGGAAAGATCATCCGCATCGTGTTACCCACTACATACCCTACGAATCAAAATTAGAAAATGCGATGGCTGGGATTACCTACCCAGTTCAGTTGTCGGACATAAACAAATTCGAGACCCGTGCACACAACTTACTAAACCTGCAACTAGCTATCAATGTTTACGGCCTTACTAAGAACACAAATATTGTACACCATATTCGAGTGAGCAACATGGAAGGTGAAGCTGTACAAGAAATCAATTTGTTACTTATCAAGAACGAGACTTGCCATCATTACACGCTTATTCGCTCTCTCTCACGGTTAGTTTCAGGTCAAAAAAGCAAGCATCATGGTTGCATAGAAGTCTGTCGCAGGTGATTGTCCACGTTCGATAATAAAAAACCAGAAGATTACCAACATATTCAAGGTCCCGACATTGCTGCCCAGAAGCTTGCACACCACATGCGCTATTGTAACGACAACAGGCCTGGGGTTGCAGACTTACCCCAGCCTGGTACTGTGGAGCAATTTCGGGCGCATAGTGCTATGGGAGAGCACCCTGCTATTATCATTGCAGATTTAGAGGCCTTCCTTGAACCGCTTTCCACCTGTAAACCCAACCCAGAAGTTTCTTCTACCACGCCTTGTCAAATTCACAAGGTCTCCAGTTTTGCCTATGTTGTGGTGCGACGAAATCAAATAATTGCCCCTGAGTCATATAGATATCGCGGTCCCGATGCAGACAAACATTTTCTGGAGAGGATGATTGTAGAAGTGAACGAGATACGAGAATTATTGTTAGATCCTATAGCTATGCGAGACTTAACTCCCGAAGAAAAGCGTAAACACGAAGAGGCTACACACTGTTCAGTTTGTAACGAAAAATTTATTGATAGTAGGAAAAAAAAGAAAGTTCGACACCACGATCACTTCACCGGAAACTATATTGATTCTTGGTGTAACGGGTGCAACCTGAAGGCTAAGGACCCGCGCTTCGTCCCCGTATTCTTCCATAACGGCTCCGGGTGCGATTTTCACCACCTTATCAGGCATCTCGGATACGACGATGCGCGCATTAATATTGTAGCACAAAATGAGGAGCACTACATTGCCATCTCTAAATGGGTGCAAGGCATAGAACTTCGGTTTCTCGATTCCCTGAGGTTTCTCCAGGCAGGCCTCGATGCTCTTGCTGGGATGCTAAACAACAATCAACTAATTATTACATCACCCAATTTCCCGAACTTGGATGCTAGTCTCTTCAGGTGTAAGGGGGTCTACCCCTACGAGTATGTCAGCGACCCTTCCAAGTTCGAGGAGAAGTCGTTGCCTCCCCAGGCTAAGTTTCACAGCCGGCTGCGAGGTTCGGGCATCAGCGATGAAGAATATCAGCATGCTCAGTCCATGTGGCTCAAGCTGGGTTGTCGAAATTTTGGAGAATACCATGATGCCTACTTAAAACTGGATGTAACACTCCTCGAAGACGTCTTTCAAGCGTTTCGCGCAAATGCAATGCAACTCTACAGGCTGGACCCTGCATATTTCTACGGTCTCCCCGGGCTGGCATGGTCGGCCATGCTTCTTCTAACAAAAGTCAAGCTCGAGCTTATTTCCAATGTGGACATTATGCTTTTTGTGGAAAAGCTTGTTCGGGGTGGCATGGTCCAGGTGTCACAACGGTACGCTCGCGCCAACAACCAACACATGTCGACCGGGTACGACCCTTCTCAACCATCCAGCTACATCATGTACACGGATGCTAATAATCTTTACGGGCACTCCATGGTGCAAAAACTTCCATTTGGAGGATTTGAGTGGGCTGATCCTTCCAAATTCAACGTAGAAGGTTTCGACGACTCGGAACGAGGCTTCTTTGTCGAGGTGGACCTCGAGTTTTCCGAGAAGCTGCAGGATGTGTTCTGCCACCTCACACCTGCGTCGAAGCAGAAAAAACTTATCATGGATTTCGAACCCAAAAAGCGTTACAGGTTACACTACCAAAATCTTCGGTGGTTGATGCAACGAGGGGTCACGATTACAGCAATTCACAGAGTCCTCATTTTCAACCATTCAAATTGGTTGAAGCCAGTAGTAGTATTGGTGATATTATAAACCCAACTTACAAGTGTAGAAAAGGAGAGGCTATTTGATTGAACAATCCGATTTGCTTACACTTAAAACAATGCCAAGAGGGGCCTATACCCCAATTCTTCCAGTGTGATATGCTCTTAATTTTAAGAATTTTGAATTCTAGTGTAGAAAGGGTGAAGCCCCTCAGACAGATTTGCTTATACTTAAAACTATGCCAAGTTCCCATATGATCTTATTGCTTATAGTGTGTTTTTCTGTCAAAATCCCAGGAATCTTGAATTAATATAAAGCTTATAGCTACTGGGTTCTGAGGCCCAGTGGAGTGTGGTGCATAGCCCCATGGTTTTTATTGCTTTGTAATCGGGAGGCTCGGGTTTGAATCCTGATAAAATGTGAAGCCTCCCCTGATGGCAAAATGTTAATATTGTTGCCTTGTAAACAAGAGGCTCGGGTTTGAATCCTGATAAAATGTGTAAGATTGAAATACATGTGGCAAAATAATATCTCCACACATGAGATTTTGAGAATAATTATTCCTAGTTGATATACAACTCCCAGATCTGAAACCTGGTAAAAGTGTTATACAACAGCATAAAAAGCAAAATTATTTTATATTTCGGGATCACCCAAGCCTAGGTTTTGCTGTTGTTTGGGTATAAAAGCACCAGCTCAGCCATTAACTGCTGTTATAATTGTTTTGACATATTGTCCATAGTTCTGTTTTTTCGGACCAGGAAATTTTATATAAATAAACAACAAAAATGCCAAATCAAAAATATTGCAATCAGTGTAATAAAAATATATCTAGTTCTCATTGGGCTAGGCACCGACATATTTGCAACCGTAAGAAAAGCAGAAAGGCCACAAAAATGTGCCCAAGATGCCATAAAATATTAAGCAAGGCATATTACAAATGGCATAGGTGTAATTCTTATGTACAGTCATCAGCATTGCCCCCGCAACCATCTACATCTGGTCTGAAAAGAAAGCACGAAGCACCTGTTAATGCTGGACCGGCAAAGCAGCCACGCTATGCACCACCTATCCATAGCAGTTTTAATGGCCAATTAAGAGATCACCGGTTTGTATCAGAGCCAAGATGTGGCATTGAGAATTTTTTGAACAATATAAATTCTGATCTGCAGGCAATTCTAAATGCACAAAATGGGTCTTATAAGCTGTCCCTCAAATTGTTTACACAATATAAGAAACCAAATGGCACAAAATTTACACAGCCCCACATAACAGAAACTGTACCTGTATATTCAAATGCAAATTTGGACAGAATAATAAGCAGGTTGATGGAACAATTGAATATTAAACACTCTGAATTTGCGGCAAAAGAGTCTGGATGGAGCCTATGCGGCTCATCACACAAGTTATATGTTAATATTTCTGAATTCAGCCCATTGCAAGGATCTACATATTTGCCATTACCTGACAATATTAAAAACAAAAGAGCCGTGGTTAATATTGAAAATACCGACCAGAAATGCTTTTTGTGGTGTATTTTAGCTGCTTTGTATCCAGTTTCAAGGCATCCTGAGAGAATAACTTATTATAAACAATATGAACACAATTTCGATGAAGCAATGGAGGGTTTAGAATATCCAATGTTTGTTCAGAATATTGATAAATTTGAAAAAAAGGCCCGGGATATTAATGGTAAACAATTATCTATTAATGTATTTATTTGTTCCACTGGCAATTGCTTGATAGAACCTCTCAGAATCAGTACACTTGATGATGAATCTGCTGTTCCGATTGATCTGCTCTTAATTGAAGGGGGTGGCACATATCATTACACACTGATACACAGTCTTGAAGCTTTAGTGAGAACACAACTAGACAAATTTAATAGAATATTTAAGTTGTGCAGAAGATGTTTAACTGTTTTTGATGGTAGAAAAATGGTGAATGGGGTTCGGGAAGAAAATGCAGAAATTGCTAAAAACAAGTTAATTGAGCATCTGAAATACTGTGGCAACCATAAACCTGTTCATATGGTGATGCCCAATCCAAGTGAAAATTGCAAATTCAAAAAGTTTGAAGCCTTGTTGGAACACCCAGCATATATTGTCTGTGATTTTGAATCAAATCTCAAACCTCTTGCATTCTGCAATCCAGATCCTGAAGAATCTTCAATTACACCATACCAGCTACATGAACCTTCCAGTTTTTGTTATATAGTTATACGGGATGGTGTAGCTAGTGAGCCACACTTATACATGGGACCAAATGCCATCAAAGAATTTGCACATAGAATAGAAAATGAGTGCCGTGACATAGCATCTAACATCTTATTAAAATCAAAACCCATGTTGCCTTTAACAGAGAAACAGATTGAAGATTTCAACAAAGCAGAAAAATGCCCGGTATGTGATTCTGAATTTTCAGATACAAATATCAAGGTGAAACACCATTCTCATACAGATGGTAAATTCAAAATGGCCCTGTGTAATAGCTGCAATATTAAGATCAAGAGACCAAAATTTGTCCCCATATTTTGCCATGGAGCATCCAATTATGATTTCCATCATCTGATCCGATACGAGGGGTTTGACAAGCAGAATTTAAATATTTTAGCTGAAAATGATGAAAAATATATATCTATTAGCAAGATAATTAAAGTTAATGGTGTTCCTATTCACATAAGATTTCTTGATTCTTACAGAATTTTATCTGCTAGCCTGGCTACACTGGCAAATCAATTATCTGATGATCAATTCAAAATCACAAGTGCCTTGTTTCCAAATCAGGACCTGAAATTAATTAGGCGGAAGGGTGTATATCCATATGACTATGTTACAGATTTTTCTAAATTTGATGAGTGTTCTCTGCCACCACAAGAAGAGTTTTACAGCAAAATCAGAGGATCTGGAATCACTGATGAAGATTATCACCATGCCCAATTGATGTGGAACAATTTAAATTGCCAGACATTTGGTGATTATCACATGGCATATTTAAAACTTGATGTCACCCTCTTAGCTGATATATTGCAGGCATTCAGAAAATCTTCTATGCAAAATTATAAACTAGATCCAATATATTTTTTCAGTGCCCCGGGCCTAGCATGGGCCGCAATGTTTTTCAACACCAAAAAGCCATTGGATCTGATCTTGGATCAATATACGTATCTGTTTATGGAGAAATGTATAAGAGGGGGGATGGTGCAATGTTCCCAGAGATATGCCAGAGGAAATAACAAGCATATTCCCAATTATGATCCAGCACGGCCATCAAATTATATAGTGTATGTAGATGCAAACAGCCTCTATGGTCATGCCATGATGCAAAAACTGCCATATGCAGGGCTTGAATGGGTTGAAGATTTCAATATTGAAGATCTTCAGGACTTTGATGACAGTAATTATGGCCTATTCTTAGAGGTTGATCTGACAATTCCTGATGATTTGCACAATAAATTTTCTGATCTGCCCCCAATTCCCGAGGTTCAGTGCTCACCTGGCTCTAAACAGAAGAAGCTCATGATGACTCTGGAGCCGAAACAGGGTTATGTCATATATTACAAAAACCTCCAGTTCCTGATGAAACATGGTGTTCAAGTGACCAAAATTGGAAAAGTTTTGAGGTTCAGGCACTCAGAATGGTTGAAACCATACATTGATACAAATACAGAGCTTCGAACATCTGCAAAGAGCCAATTTGATAAGGGCTTGTTTAAATTGATGGTTAATTCTGTGTATGGCAAAACTATTGAAAATGTCAGAAAACATACCGATGTTAAAATAATTACTGACCCCAGCCTGAGCAAAAAATTGGTTGCAAAGCCTAATTTCAATTATAGAAGAATTTATGATGAAAATATGGCACTTTTCAACATGAAAAAAACAAAGATCAAATTTGATAAACCTATTTATGTAGGGGCTGTGATATTGGAATTGGCCAAATTACATATGTTAACATTGTATTATGATGTGTTGAAACCTTTTTATGGTGATTATATAAAATTGATGTACATGGACACGGATAGTTTTATTATTGATATTAAAACAGAAGATGTTTATCAAGATATGTCACAGCCTGAATTGTTTAAATATTTTGATACCAGTGAACATACAATAATTCAACCCCACAACAAAAAGGTGCCTGGCAAATTAAAAGATGAAACACTTGGTGATGTTATTGTGGAATTTGCTGGGTTAAGTGCCAAGATGTATACTTTTAAAACATGTAGTGGCGCTGTTGCCAAAAAGGCCAAGGGCATTGACAGAGTGACTGTGGAAAAAGAGTTTGTATTTGAAGATTATAAAAATTGCCTCAAATCCCAGAATTTAATCAAAACATCAGAATCCAGAATTCAGAGTGTGGATCACTTATTGACTTCAAATATTGTAAGAAAAGTGGCCCTGGACCCACATGATGATAAGAGATGCATTTTATCATGTGGCATACATACTTTACCTTGGGGGCATTGTGATTTGAAAAATGGAAATCAATGCCCAATTACAGAGCATGATTTGAAATAAATAAACATGCCTATGAACTTATTTGGGTTCAAAAAACAGGCTATTATGGAGCTGCCGACACCACAACCCTCTTCTGATATGCTGTCTAAACTGAGTGGCTTGTTAATTATTCATCTGAACAGCATATTTACAGATAATGATGATGAAACAGGTAAAATATTGTACATATTTAACAATAATTTAAATCATTACCAATTACCTGTAGGTGGGCAATTGCAATTTATTACAACCCCTGAGGGTGATGTCAAGATTTCAATAGGGAGAAACATTTATAGAATTAAGCACTCAAACATGATTTCTGGCACTGTTTATACTGTTTCTGCTGGTGACTGCTTATATATTGAGGTCCCTGGGTCATATGACAAGCTTATACCCTTTTTTATAGAATTAAGAATCAGATACTCTATAATAAATAACCACAAAAACAAAAATGCCTAATGATATATTTGGCCATACAAGACATGAAGATCACAGTGATGAGATTCTGATGCTTGATGTCAGAGTCAAGAAATTAAGAAGTGATTTACAAGCTTTACAGACCACACTCAATGCCAGTCTTCAATTAGAAATTACAAATTTACAATCACAATGCATGGACCCTCTTCTTAAAATTGATTCTGAACTCAAAGTGCTGCTTCAGAAATATACTGATCTGGCAACATTGGATAATTTTCAAAGTTTAGAAGAAGCTGTAGCAGCTCTTCAAGCCAAATTTAAGAGCCAGGCTACCAACTCTGAGCAATTGAAACAACAATTGGAAGAGCAGATAAATAATGTCCAGACACAGCTCCAAACAATTGTCAAAAGCATAAAATCACAAGAAGATTTTGATCTAGTGATTTCTACTCTAAAGGAACAGATTCAATCACTCCAGATACCTAATCTGGACCCCCTGAACAATGCCATAGCCGAGGTTAAAGAAAAAATTGAGACACTTGAAAATTTTATGAACAATTTGCCATCTTCTGATGCTTTGAGTGCAATAACTCGGAGTGTAGCAAATATTAAGCTGCAACTTGAAACATATGAAGATTTTGGAAAAATTCAAAGTTCCATAACCCATCTTGAAGGTACAATAGCAGCAGTGCAAAATGATTTGGCAAATGTACTAGAATCCCGATTGCCTGGAATTGTAGATACCCTTGTCAGTGTCCAGCAACAAATCACAAAGCTTGAAAACCTCAACACTGAATCTGAACTATCTCATTTTCATCACTTGATAGATGATATCCAAACAAAACTTGAAATTTTACAACAATCCACACCCTCTCAGGCAGATATAGCCCTGCTCCAAAATGCTATGCAAAATGTGGCTGATGCTTCTGAATTAAACAATGTAAAATTGGCACTTGAATCTTTGCAAAATACAGTATCAAATCTTCCCACATCACAGGAACTTAAAAATATTAAGAGAGCAGTGAATCGCATATTGAAATCAGAAGATATCAAGAATATCCAGGCAGAGATCAAACATCTCACTCAGACAGTGGCCACTCTACCAACCAATCAACATATTAATGAACTGCATGCCCTGTTTGAGGATATCAGAAGACAGGTCCATGATCTTACTGCTCAAAATTCAAAATTGGCAGTTGTTGAAAATTTGCAACAAATTGTAGCTAATATCAAGCAACAGCTAGGGACCATGGAATCCAATCAAGCAAATGCTCTGTCTGTTTTTGCCACCCAGCTTCAAGAGATTGTGCAACAATACAAGAAACTTATTGGGGACATAAAAATTAAGCCAGGCCATGATGATGTTGTTAGGACCATCAATGAGCACCTTGAATCTGTAACAAGCAGATTGCTCACAGCAGAAAAAGAAATAACAGGCATAATCGAGAATCCAAAACATTCAGTAATTCTTGAATTGTACAGCATCCCCAACAAAGAATATGATTCACCATTTACACCAGGTGGCAAAATATATATGCTGTCCCCTGCACAATTTTATTACCAGTTTTTTGTTGGGGGCACACTGAGACCAATCAAGATCAAATATTGGCTTCAACCACAGGCACACCACTACCCCACCTTATCAATAACAAATGCTGATAACAAAGCAAAAATCACCAGTGTAGAATTGGAGGATTTTACAGATCCCAATACATTAGAAACAGCCTATGCTGAAGATGATGGCTCTCTGGAATTTAAAATACATATTGGAGACAAATTATATTTAGAAAATCCTGCAGTCTCAGCTGCTGAACACCCCATAGTTGCAATATTCTTGTTTACATATTATGTCTAGAAAAATTATTGTTGATGAATTACACAGACAAGCCAGACATAATTTTAAGAGACTCCCAGTAGTCACAAAGGGCATAGATGATTTATGGCAGAGCGACTTGATTGAGATGGCAAGTGGACAGTTGAAAAACTTAGACAAAATCAACAAGGGCTACAAGTATCTACTCACTGTAATAGACACATTTTCAAAATTTGCCTGGGCTCTGCCACTCAAATCCAAGACTGGAAAATGTGTTACAGAAGCCATCAGGACAATCATCAATCAGAGTGGAAGATCACCGCGCTATTTGCAAACAGATAATGGCAAAGAATTTTATAATTCTGTGTTCCAACAATTTATTAAAAGCCAGGCAATAAAACATTACTCGAGTTACAGTGACCTCAAAGCCTCAATTGTAGAGAGATTCAACAAAACCCTAAAAAATCTTATGTATAAACAATTTACACTTCAAGGTAATTATAAATGGATTAATATTCTTCCAGAACTTCTACATAAATATAACAACTCGGTCCATTCCACAATCAACATGAAACCCTCTCAAGTAACTTCATCTGATGAGCAAAAATTGATCAGGACTGTTTATTATCCTAGATACCAGCCAACAACAAGAAAGGCCAAATACAGGGTGGGTGAACAAGTAAGAATCAGCAAATATAAGCACTTATTCAAAAGAGGCTTTACAAGAAACTGGAGCACTGAATTATTTACAGTGGTTCAAGTTAAACCCGGGACCTTTAACACATATATAATAAAAGATCATCGAGGAGAAATTCTCAAAGGCCGATTCTATGAACAAGAGCTCAGCAAAACTAAACAGCCTGACACATATCTCATAGAAAAAATAATCCGCAGAAAAGGCAACAAGTTATTTGTCAAATGGCTAGGACTTCCGGAACACAGCTGGATCGATGCAAACAAAATAATAATATGAGCACCTGGGATGTTATAAAAAGGCTGCCAGAACCTGAACAACAAAATAAGAGAAATGGAAAATTGCTGCCTGAAAATATTAGGTGTCTTATTGTTGGGCCATCTGCTTGTGGTAAAACTACACTAATGGTTGATAATTTTTTATTGGCACCCAACTGGTTAGACTGGAAAAACAGGCACTTGTATGTCTTCTCTAAGAGCTTGGAACAATTAAAATATCAGCAGCTGATGAAGCTATATGATGGATTGGATATTGCCACTTTTGAATCAGATGTTAAGCCACTTCATGAATGTCTCGATAATTCTGTTGTTGTGTTTGATGACATTATACTGGATAATCAAAACAAGGTTAGAAATTTCTTTACACAGGGCCGACACAAAAACATTGATTGCTTCTACCTGGCACAGACTTTTTCTAAAATACCGAAGCAACTGATCCGAGACAACAGCAATTTTATATGTGTGTTTCATCAAGATCATACCAACCTCAAACACATACATGATGAATATGTAGGTGGGGACTTGAGCTACAATGATTTTTCCAAGTTTTGCAGTAGGTGCTGGAACCAGGACAGTTATGGGTTTGTCACTATTGATATGACAAGAACACCCAATAGTGGCAAATACAGAAATAAAATCAACAATTTTCTAGACATTGAAATATAAATAAATAAACATGAAAAGGCCAATAATTGATGATCTTAAATTAACAGATTATCTTGTAAAAATATTTAAGGGATGGAAATCAGAGAACCGGGGAATTTATGAAAAACACAAACAAGCAGAACAGCCTGTAATTGATGCTATTAGTGAATTAGGTAAGAATATCAAAACTGTTACAGAGCAAAATCAAAATTTGATCACAGAGCTTGTACCTGTAGCTGCTAGGAACATATTAGATTATCCATTCACCCCACTTTCCAGTATTCATACACCTAGTCCTATTGCTCCTAGAAGAATTGAAGCTACTCAGGATCCTATTGAATTGGGTCTTCTTGCTCAAAAATATTTAACCACACCTAAAGACAACAAAGATGAGATCTTTGGCTTATATGCTGACACAGAGCTTGATGGCAGCATCATACATAGAATTGGCAATTTCAGAGTAACATTTATGGGAGATGATATAATTGTTTAATCAGAATCTCATCTTGGACAAAGAGGTGGTTTTGTTAAATATCCCGGCACACCTGGGTTGTGGGAACTGATAACTAGGAAGAGGCCTGGCAGCTATACAGATCAAGATTATGATTATTACAAAGAAATATTAATAAAATCAGATGCTCTATACCAGAACAATGATCCCACACAAAAAAGAGTCAAGTCTAGCAGTGGGGCAAAATACAATAATTTAATCAAGCCCATATGGTCACAAATTAAGACAGGCAGTGGAATCAAACAATACAACACCCTGCCTAAAGAATTTGTCTGGGTTGATGATGTCAGGAAACTTGTAGATATGTTATTAGTGATAGCTGGGGAGGAAAATGCTGGGAACCACAATTTTTACAATGAAAAGGTTGGAATTATGGACATGATAAGCACCAAATTGTCTAATTTTTTAGTGAATGACACTAAGGGGATTGGATATCTTATAAAAATTATTAATACTCTACCACCTAAATTTTGGAATATTTCTGAGGGCCGGGGGTTGGTTAATGACATTATAAACAAGCTGCCATTTGAACTACATATTCCAGGCTATCAGTATTGTGGTCCAGGTACAAAATTGGACCATAGATTAAACAGAGGTGATCCTGGTGTTAATCCCCTAGATGCTGCTTGTAGAGACCATGACATAGCATACAACAAACATTCTGATCTTGACAAGAGACATGTTGCAGACAAAAAATTAGAAGAGGCTGCATTTGGTAGATTTGTAAGCAAAGATGCTTCTTTCAGTGAAAAAATAGCAGCATTGGGAACCACCATAGCTATGAGCACCAAACAAAAACTGGGGTGGGGGCTGTGAATATGTATATAATAAACCTAGAATGAAGGCCAAGGGTGTTATGTATCAAATACCTTATGCAGGTCTCAAATCTCTTAAAACTATTGATAGTCTTTTAACCAAAAAGCAGCGCAAGAAAAAAAGCTCTTGTATTGCCAAGGGACATGGTATGAAATTGTTGCTTAGTACCCCCCAATTAAAAAAATTACAGCAATCAAGAAAAAAATCACATGAGGGGGGTTTCATATTTACTATCCCGGCCATCTTAGCTGCTCTCGGGGCTGTTGGGAGCTTGGCCGGGGGATCAGCTGCCATAGCAAAAACAGTAATAGATGCCAAGAAAAATAGGGCAGAATTAGATGAATTGAAGCGCCATAACCTGGCCATGGAGAAAAAAGGCAAAGGTGCTAAGAGAGCTATGAATAAGTTTAAAAAAAACAAGAGCCGCTTACAAACCAAGATATTGAAGCTTTAATGAAGCCACTGGGCATCAAACATTTTAGGGGTGTGTACATGTCTGATTCTTTACCAGAACAACCACTCAACAAAGAGTGTGGCATTGTTAATTTGGATAAGTACAAAAATCAGGGCACTCACTGGATCTGTTATCTTAAATATTTAAACAATGAGGCATTTGTGTTTGATTCATTTGGAGGTGTTCCACCTGAAAATTTAATAAAATATCTAAAATCACCTAATCTTTATTACAATAATGCCCGTGTTCAAAATTTCAAAGATGTTAATTGTGGACATTTGTGTTTATCTGTTCTCAGATATATGTCTCAAATAAATAAACCATCAATTGAAAATTTTCAAAAAGCCTTGTGGTATCTGAAACATCATGGGGGTATTCCATCTCACCAGCCAAAATTCAATATTGAAACTCAAATTGCATGATGACATAGTGTATCCCAAAACAATAGCTCTCAGAGCATTTTATGGCATGTACTTGATCCCTAATATTACTCACCACAACAACAAAATTGCAGTAGGGGATCAAAAAATTGTCATCACTCCAGGGCAGTATAATCTGTCCACTCTAAATGCTCAATTACCCAGAGGTATAGTGTTAACTCAAAATTCTGTCACTCACAGAGTAGAGATTGTATCTGCTACAGAAACAGTGGATCTGGGTACTATAGGAGAACTGTTAGGCTTTGAGAACAACACAAAACTTGAAGCAGGCATCAAACACACTGCTATGAATATACCTTTTTTATTTACGCACCGAACTAACCTACAAGGGACTCTGTTTGTTTTAATATTTCAGTATTTTAAGGTTTTCACAAATTTTATATAACCTAAAATGTGTTGGATGTTGATTTTTTTTAGTATGTGGCAATTTTTGTTACGAATATTTTAAAACTGTTCCGTCACTCTCTCGTTCTTCACGTCGTACGCGAAGGACTTCTCTGCAATCAGGATGACGCTGCATAGGGTATCGGCAGGCAGCGCGTCGTGGAACTCGCAGACGACCTTGATGTTGGTGCGATCGTTGACCACCACCTGCTTCTTCTTCGTCGTGTTGATGACGAACATCGGCCTGCGTGCTTTGAATTCGCTGGGCGCGTAGTACACGTCGACGTTTCCCTCGGTCACGCGTTTGTAAGAGGTGTAAGCTTCGTAAAGTTTGAGGTAATTATTTTTGGTCATGTCGAGGTTGTAATTTTCGCGCGGAAACACTTCGTTCCTACCATTCTTGAGATAAACCTTCTTGATCTTGCAGTCGTCGAATTCGCAAACAGATTTTTCCTAAGTTTTACCGTTTCCAAGATAACCCCACTTCCGGTCGCCATTTTGGATTTCCGAACATAGGTTCTATTCACATTTTACTCACATATAGGCGTACGTGATGAATCCGCAAACAGATTTTTCCTAAGTCTTACCGTTTCCAAGATAACCCCACTTCCGGTCGCCATTTTGGATTTCCGAGCATAGGTTCTATTTATATTTTACTCACGTATAGGTATACATGATGAATCCGCAAACAAATTTTTGCTAAGTCTTACCGTTTCCAAGATAACCCCACTTCCGGTCGCCATTTTGGATTTCCGAACATAGGTTCTATTCATACTTTTTCTCACGTATAGGTGTACGTGATGAATCCGCAAACAGATTTCTCCTAAGTCTTACCGTTTCCAAGATAACCCCACTTCCGGTCGCCATTTTGGATTTCCGAGCATAGGTTCTATTCATATTTTTTCTCACGTATAGGCGTACGTGATGAATCCGCAAACAGATTTTTCCTAAGTCTTACCGTTTCCAAGATAACCCCACTTCCGGTCGCCATTTTGGATTTCCGAGCATAGGTTCTATTCATACTTTTTCTTACGTATAGGCGTACATGACGAATCCGCAAACAGATTTCTCCTAAGTCTTACCGTTTCCTAGATAAACCCACTTCCGGTCGCCATTTTGGATTTCCGAACATAAGTTCTATTCATACTTTTTCTCACGTATAGTTGTACATGACGAATCCGCAAACAGATTTTTTCTAAGTCCGAACATAGGTTAAGTAGTGCCACAAATATGCCTTTGATGACACTTCTGATTTTTTGACCAAACGATCACAAAAACCTGAAAAACTCACTTTCTCTCCACGTTCCGCGCCTCATTTATTGCGCTAACGATGTTTCACGGCGTAGAAAAGCAGTGATGAGTGAAATTCACTCTCTCACCCTCTCACCCTTTGAAGGATGAGTGCACCTTATCGTAATTTTCCAAGTCCCGGGGACCAAAATGTTTATATATCGTGACCTTTGTAAACCTACCTCTCTCGGGGGAAACGACGATGTGCCTCTTATTATTTCCGTATTGTGTGACGCAAACAAACAAATAAATAATTGTTGTTTTTTTTAGGATTCCCTGGTCCCTATATAACCTCGCCAGGGGTGCGTGGTGCCCAACCAAAAAAAGTAAAAAGGTTCTCTAACGGCTGCGGTTGTAGATAATCACATACCTCTGTAGAGTTTCACGTGTTTATTTTTTCTCAAAAATCCTATGGGACACCTCTGTTTGTCAAAAATTCGAGATATTTGCAATTTAAGATTTTTTTTAAACGCTGTGGACTTACAAAATTTTTGATTGATGAAAAAATTGGTTCCATGATGACATATGTTTATTTTGGTATGGGTGGACAGAGGACACCGAGACTCGACCAACGCACTAAACCCGATCTTTCTACGACTATTTGTTCAAAAGTTACGAGTGATCAAAATTTTGGAGGGTGGGCTAACTTCTTACCCCTTGGCCCCAGGACCACCAAAACTTGGTACACGTATTCTACACCTCCAAAATCGACAGGGGGTAGCTTCGCTACCGGGATGGGGTGTTTTTCGATATATTTTTTCGATAACTCTTACCATTTTCGAGATATTTGCAAATTTAAGATTTTTTAACACAGGACTTGTAAAATTTTCGATTGATGAAAAAATTGGTCCCATGACAACCTACGCCAATTTTGTTATGAGAGGACAGAGGACACCGAGACGATGCTAACGCAAGAAATCCCAGCTCTCTATGATTATTTTTTCGAAAGTTACGAGTGATCAAAAACATTTTTGGCAATTGGCTCACCCTTGACCTCCAAGAACCTCCGAAAACTTGGTACACGTACTCTGCATCACCAAAACTCGATAAGAGGGTCAACGGGAAGGATATTCGCGCTATCTCTTACGGTTTTCGAGACATTTTGCAATTTAACGCTGGACTTGGAAAATTTTCGACAGATGGGGTCAAATTTGGTTCCATGACGACCTATGTTTATTTTGGTATGGGTGGACAGAGGACGCCGGGACTCGACGGACGCACTAAACCCAACGTCTCCACGACTATTTGTTCGGAAGTTACGAGTGATCAAAGTTTTGGCGGGTGGGCTAACTTCTTACCCCTTGGCCCCAGGACCACCAAAACTTGGTACACGTATTCTCCACCTCCAAAATCGACAGGGGGGTAGCTTCGCTACCGGGATGGGGGTGTTTTTCGATATATTTTTTCGATAACTCTTACTATTTTCGAGATATTTGCAATTTAAGATTTTTTTTAACGCTGTGGACTTAGAAAATTTTCGATTGATGAAAAAATTGGTTCTATGACGACCTATGTTTATTTTGGTATGGGTGGACAGAGGACACCGAGACTCGACCGACACACTAAACCCGACCTCTCTACGCGTACTCTACGTCACCAAAAAAATCGACAAGGGGAGATTTTTCGATAACTCTTATTGTTTGCAAAATACTTAGGTTTTTTTGATAGACGACAACGACGGAGTCATCAATGAGTAAACATCTGAACTCGGTGAACAAGTCAACTTCTGCAAACATTCCCCGAGTGTGCGTGCGTGTGTGTATATGTGACGTCGACCTGTTAAGAATGTCACGTCAATAATACTATAGTTCAAATCACAAACCCTGACACCTTCTGTAAACAAAACCACCTGCATGCAGAAAGCATTGCAAATTCATAGAAGTAAAATAATCCACGCGAAAATCCAGCGTTGTTACAGGATTTATTACGTAAAGTAAAACAATGGCAAATTTGTAGTGTGGGATACGCTGCCGCAAATAACGTCTCACTTTAAACCCAATGCTTTTTCTTTTGTACTTATTGCTTTATTTTTATGATTAACTCTTTGCACCAGTAATCTGTTTCCATAAATTTGGCTTTTTTTTTTCATGCGAATTGAATATATTTTACTTGCATCTCTTTAGACAAAATGATATAACATGGTAATGTATATTTCTAAGGATGATATAGATAGGAGTGTATTTGAAATTTGTTTGTAGATTTTATGTAAATTGTATCTTATGTAAATAAAATATATAATGGGCATAAACAGCCATATGCAATGCTGTAAGTCCAATAAATATATTGATGATGATGACAAAGAAAGTTAGTAAATTTATTGCGGTTGGAAATTTTGACAAGAATCCTAATAACGATTTTTGTTTCGCCAAATAGAGTGCACTTCGTAAAATAACTTGGTGACATGGCAAGGCAAGATAAGTGTGAACATTTTATAGTAATATGCATTGTAACTTTCAATGAGCTTAGAGATTCGTGTACATAATAATATTTTATAACATTGGTTATTTTCTAAAAATAATCATGTGAACAGCAAGGAAGTAGTGCAACTTAGTAATATTGCCTGACTTATCCTTAGAAAAATAACATGCCGAGTTCTGTGCGTGCGGGAAGGTCTCAGTGTTCTCCGAACTTGTTTTCAAAACACCAGCAAGGACAGCCTTTGAAAAGGGGTGAGAAACAGATTCTACTCAATATTTATGTAACGTTCTGTCAGTGGTATCCTGAGAAACCAGTAAATGAAGTGGCTAAGTTGGTATCCCAGTGCAGTGGTGTGTCAGTGTCTGCAGTTTTAAGGGTTATGAAAGAGAGAATGACCGGGAGAGTAACAATGTATGCGGCTGCATATTCGTCTGAAGTTTTGAGAGCGGGTTCTCATATTCAGAGGCTCTTATATAAAATGAATAGGTGCGGCGAACTATGAGTGTAACAGCAGATGATTGCGGTCATGGATCAACTGACGCGGAGTGATACATCGAATCGGTGAGACCGTTTGTTTACAGAAGGTGTCAGGGTATGTCATAATCTTTTTTTATATATATAGAGAAGAGAGAGAGAGGGTCATGTAACTGATGATTTGCTTGGCTAAGGGGAATTTTCTGAGAATTTTTTCCATTCCAAATATTTTTTGTATATATGTGTGTGTGTGTGTGTGTGTAGAGATTGATGCGCTTATGTATGTGTGTAAACATTAAGGCATTGACTTGTTAAGAATGTTACATCAATAATACTGTCTCGGGAATGTTATGCTCTTTTTTTCTCTATAAAAAAGAGAAATTTGTGTTGATTGTTTGGTTAAAAAGAATTTCCTAATTATTTGTTTTGTCACAAGAATTGTTTGCATTCCAAACATTCCTAAGTGTTTGCATAAAGATTGATACACTTACAGCTATATATGTGCATTAACTTGTTAAGAATATCACATCAATAATACCGGCTCGGAAATGTCATGTCCTCTTCCTCTATAGAAGGTCATATAAAATGTGCTAATTGGTTGGCTAAGGAGGATTTCCTGATTAGTAAATTGAGGTTATAAATACGTACGTATAAAGGTTTTGCTAATATGGAAAGCTAAAGCTCAGTACTTGGCTCTCTCAGGGATTCGAATTCTATTAGGTTAAACAGCATAGAAATTTCACAGCAAGAATTCTCATATTTACTGACGATATTCTTAACAACCTGTGTTGTGATTCCACTATAAACTGTATACAAAATATGCAGTCCCTAGAATGAGATGGACGAGGCTTATGAACCTCGACCTATACAAGTGTACAATCTGACAATGAATGGATGTTTTTTTATTAAGCATAGCAGAGTGTTTTCGCTTATTTTAATATCAGGCAACAATGTTAGAAAGTGGCCCCCAAGAATACAATTTAAAATCACTAATGTGATATGAACTTTTTTTACTTGTGTGTATTTGAATATGAAAGTGAGGTACTTTGAATAATTGAGGAGAACAATCACAAATAAGCTTGCAACGGTATTGGGAGGGGTCACGAGTTCAAACTTCAGACGATTTCTGTTAATCTGCTAAGGCGATATCAGTACGAAAATTTGTAAAAAAGAAGAGGCAATTTTGGCTAATGGCAACGATGAGGATGAATAATGATAATTATGATGAAATTGATGTGTGGCACTTAGAAAACAAAACTTCAAAGTGTATTGCACCAACAGCTACCCCCTCCCCAAATACAAGGCAGTTAACAGAGGTGTATATTTGTTGGTTTACGACTCTGAGGGCTTAAGTTAAAGTTACTATGTTTACCTATAGCTGTACATATTAAAAAAAAGAAATGACCTGAGCAATAAAATATAACAACACCGATTCTGGCTTTTTGTCGGATGACGTAGTGGTAACGTTGTTGCAATCCCACACCTCTGATGGCGTATAGACTTAAATGTTTTGCATAACATGAAATACTGTTAATGGGAATGTGTTGTTTCTAATGTTCAATATAGAAAGCAGATAACAAGAAAAAGAAGAAAAAGAAATGTTGCAGGTAGATACGGAGCCTCAACCCAAACACATATATGATCAGACAGGATGTCAACAATGCATTCATAACTAACATGTGATTATTCAAAAATTGAAATAGTGCAGTGGGAAACAATCAACTAACTAACTCTCTAGGCTTTTTAAACCCCGAAGAGAGCAAATACAAGCACAAGCGTAAATAATTAAATAAGTTCGAATCTTTTGATCTAGGTATGGATGCAGACAGGTACTAAGTTTTGTGCGTGAACACAATTGATAATGGAAAATCCCCTTCAATATAATAGCATAGTGGTAATGTTGGTCTTGCCTTGTTCCTATCGATAACATAGTGGTTACACGAAAGAAAGAAATAAAAAAAAAATTAAAACACTGTCCCCTATTAAGAAATACTTCTCAAAATTATTCAACTACTTTTTTCTCTTCCTATCTTCGTAACTAAAAAAAAAAATGTTTTGTCAAATGTTTGGATGACTATGAAAATATTGAAACATATGATGTAATAATATTGATTGATTGATTGATTGTGTTAAAATTTATGGGTGCGTCGGCACTTAAGGCCATTTCTGTATATACCTTCTGTATATACGGGGAATGTCCCCTTATCTAAAATTCTGACTGAGATTTAAAAAAGGGTGTGTAGATAGCTCCTTGGGAAAGAACTAAAAGTGCAAGGTTGTTAAGAGACCTGCACGAGACAAACACGACACATTAAAAAGTCAGAACAAACTAAAAACCTCCTTACAGACGGTGGAAGAGTCCAGCTCTTCGCAAAAAACTAAAAACACGTGATAAAATACTGCTGTCATCACCCAAGAGGGATGACAAACAGCCGGAAAGGTTAAAAGTCTGCCGGAGGTAAGCAAGATCGACACATTCAACGAGAATGTGTCGAATGCTTAATAAAACATTACAAGCACGACACAACGGTGGGTCCAGCCCTTGAAGTAGGTGACCATGCGTGAGACGGCTGTGTCCTATACGCATGCGGGTAAGAATAACTTCTTCTCGCCGAGAGGGACGAGACGAGGAACGCCAAGCACCTATGGTGGGCCAAACAGCGTGAAGCTTGTTCCCCGTTTCCGTATCCCACTCGGCCTGCCAAGTGTCAAGAAGGCGACAACGGAACACGTTCTGCAGGTCGCTAGCTGGCAAAAGGTGGACGAGAACGTCGCCATCTGCATGAGCAAACTTGGCGGCAGCATCAGCTGCTTCGTTCCCCTGGATGCCCACGTGGCTAGGGACCCAACAGAAGTGTACATCCGCACTGGCAGATAAGGACACAAGCCGTCTGAATATGCGTTGCGCTACCGGATGCCGGGAATACGGCGAATCCAGAGACTGCAACACGCTGGTCGAATCGCAGCACACAAGGACTTTCTTCAGCCCATTCACGTCTGCAAAGTCCAGTGCCTTTAGAATGGCGTACAACTCTGCCGTAAAGATGGAACAGGCAGGATGTAGCGAGAAACTGAAACTTTGAGAGTCTAGGACGAAAGCGCAACCAACTGATTCGACTGTCTTGGACCCATCCGTGTAAAACACATTAAAATTGGGGTGCTTCGCACGAAGCTCTAAAAACCGTTGCTGGTATACAACCATTGGTGTTTCTGCCTTTGGAAGGGCAGTCAGGGAAAAATCGATAGAAGGTGCAGGAAACTCCCAGGTAGGAAGAGGCGGAATGAGTGGAGAGACGCCAGGAAGATCACTGTCAACACCAAGTGCTGACAGGATCTCGTCTGCACGAACACCAAATGGTCTAGTGACACTAGGGTGGAGCCGATACCTTGCCAGCCTACCCTCGTCTGAGATGGTGTGGAATGAAGGATGTGAAGGCATCGAGCGAAGATGGAGGAAGTAGTTAACTACCAGCCGCTGTCTTCGCAGAGACAGCGACGGCTCAGATGTCTCTACATACAAACTGGCGACTGGACTGGTCCGAAAGGCACCAGTGCACACACGTATACCAGCATGGTGGACGGTGTCTAGGATGCGAAGTCTAGATGGGCGGGCAGAAGGATACACAACACATCCATAATCTAGCTTCGACCTGATGAGTGCACGGTATAGGCGAAGCAATACCGTCCTATCAGCACCCCAAAAGTATGAGATAAAACGCGTAGAAGGTTGAGAACTCGAAGACAAGAGAACTTTAACTGGCGAAGGTGAGGGAGCCATGTTAATTTCTTATCGAAAATGAGGCCCAGGAAGCGGACCTCATTCACGAAGCACAGGGGAGATTTCCCCATGTACAGGTCAGGATCGAAATGACATGTACGCTGACGACAAAAGTGAACACAAACGGATTTCTCGGATGAGAAGGAGAAACCTGTTTGGGAGGACCACTCAACCAAACGGTTTATCGTCAGTTGGAGTTGACGAGAAGCTGACGCGAGATTCCGCGAGCGACAAAAGATCGTGAGGTCATCTACATACAGTAGATCATGTACAGGGGCAACAATGCTTGCTATAACGCTGTTCACTGCTATGGCAAACAGAGTCACACTTAATACGCTTTCCTGCGGAACACCGTTCTCTTGTTCGTGAAGATCCGAAAAGGAGTTCCCAACACGTACGCGGAAAAAACGATCGGATAAAAAGTTTTTAATAAAGTACGCCATATGGCCACGCACGCCCCAAGAATGGAGCTGTTTTATGATGCCAAAGCGCCACGTTGTGTCATATGCTTTTTGGAGGTCAAAGAAAACTGCAACTAAATGTTCCTTGTTGAGAAATGCATCCTGAATGTGTGTTTCCAGCTGAACCAGATGGTCCAGTGTGGAACGGTTGGAGCGAAAACCACATTGAAAATTACTTATCAATGAGTTTTCCTCCAAAAACCAGGTGAGACGCTTGTTGATCATGCGTTCCATCAACTTGCACACACAGCTGGTTAAGGCAATAGGCCTGTAACTCGAGGCTGCGGTGCGTTGTTTACCTGGTTTCAGGATGGGAACAATAATAGCTTCTTTCCAGGAAGTGGGGAAAGAGTCCTCCAACCAAAGCCTGTTGAATACCGCCAGAAGGAAATTTCTTGCTCCAATGGGCAGATGACGAAGCATCTCATAGTGGATCTTGTCCACTCCAGGAGCTGTATTCCTTGAAACTCGAAGCGCCTGATCGAACTCCCGTTCAGTGAATCGAGAGTTGTATGGCTCGTTGTTATGACTTCGAAAAACTAGAGGGCGTCGTTCTTGACGGTCCTTCTCACGGCGGAAACGTGGTTCATAATTTTCAGAGCTAGACGCATCAGAAAACTGCGTGGCCAAGATATTAGCTATGTCTCCAGAATCGGTGTGCAACGTCCCGTCGTGCTCCAGAGCGCTCAGAGGAGTAGATGCACCCCCTGGATGCGACTTACTTTGGTCCAAACGGCTTTCGACGAAGCCTGCTTCGTCAGGGAAGACATGTATTGGACCCAGCACGCCTTCTTACTGGCTCGAATGAGCCGACGGGCACGGGCACGCTTAATGCGGAACTGCTCTAGGTTTGCGGCAGTGTGGTTTCTATTAAATCGATCGAGAGCATGATTGCGGTCCTTGATGGCTGCACTGATCTCCGCAGTCCACCATGGGACTGGTCGTCGCCTCGCAGGTCCACAGGGATGTGGAATGGAGGCGCGTGCAGCATCATGCACTCGTGACACAAAGACATCTAAGGCGTCGATTGGTGGTAGAGTCGACGCAAGATCGATTTCAAGGTCCGCTGCACGCTCGAAGGCATCCCAGTCGGCCCGACTGAGATGCCAGTGAGGGTGTTGTTCACGTGAGTGCTAAAGATGTTCGAAGGTAAGAATGAGAGGGAAGTGATCACTCCCACAGAGATCAGGGTGAACGCTCCAAGATGTGGTAGCAGCAAGGCTGGGACTGCAGAAGGACAAGTCCAACGCAGAGTGTGTGCCTGAGGAAGGACTGAAATATGTGGGAGTCCCATCATTCAGCAACGTTAAAGCTGATGCCTCACGGAATTGATCTACAATTTGACCACGGGGCTCTGTACGAACGGAGCCCCACAAACGATTGTAGGAATTAAAATCGCCCAAAAGAACTACAGGAGACGGAAGTTGGTCGAAAATAGAAAGGAGGTCGTCAAGAGAGAATCGCTCCTCCCTTGTGATGTAGACACAGCACACAGATATTGGCTGTGGTAGATGGACCCGCACAGCGACCGCTTGGAGGGGGGTGCTGAGAAAGATTGGCGTTGAGTGGATGTTATCTCGAACACCGATTGCAACACCACCGTGTGCACGACGACCCTCAGAAAGCTTGTCGGTGCGGTAAAGTGTGTATCCGTTGAGAATCACTGATTCATTTGGACGAAAATGTGTCTCTTGGAGACATAAGATGGCAGGGTCAAATTCAGATATTAAGATTTGCAGTTCTTCGAGATGCATACGGAAACCGTTAAGGTTCCATTGGAGACAATAAGCCATAGCGGGAGGTATTATAGTTACCTTTTGAGGCGTACTCTGTTTCTAGGTCCTGTCACCTTGATAAATTCTTCATCCGCGGCTTCGTCTTGTATCATGTCCTCAGGTAAGGACACAGAGGGCGAAGGGGATGAAGAAGGGGGAGTGGGGGCGGGTGCTTTGACCGCCCGCCGGGCAGCTTTGAGCTGCGCCTTAAGTTTCAGGGTGGTGGCTGCCACCCTGACTGGAGAGCTACTGGTCTTGAGGAAGTATTCTTTACTATGTACCTGCTTGAACTTCTTCTCCGTGGAGCGAGGAGTGGTTGCTGATTTCCTCGAAGCAGGACGAGCTACTACAGGAAGCGTTGTTGTTTGAGTGGACACGTCGCTGGTTTGTACACCTACACTGCGACGGCTAAGAGCAGGTGCAGCAACTGTAGCGAATGGCACATGTAAACTAGTGCGTATGCTGTCACGGAGACGTTGTTTTGCTTCACCAGCAGAGATTTTCTCTGTGACGACCAACTCTCTGATTTTCTTCTCTTGTTGGAAAGAGGGGCAGTCACGATGCCAGACTGGGTGCTCGCCTTGGCAGTTAATGCATTTGGGACCTGAAGAACAAGGTTCGGTCCCATGATCAGGCTTACTACACTTAACACAAAGGGCGGTAGTGGCCTTGCAGGAAGGCTGAGTGTGCCCAAAGTGCTGGCATTTGAAACACCGCATCGGGTTAGGGATGTACGGACGGACTTTGAGTCTCAAATATCCTGCCCGTACAATATCTGGGAGAGTGGTCGTTTGAAACGTCACTATGAGTGAAGCAGTTGGTACTAGTTCTCCGGACTTACGCGTCTTTATTCGCTGCACTGCGGTGACATGTTGGTCTGAGAGTGCTTCAAGAATCTCTTCCTCCTCAGCATTTAGCAGATCCCAGTGGCGAATCACACCTCTGCTACTGTTAAGTTGACGGTGAGGTTCAACATTTACAGGGAAGTCGCCCAAAGATCTTAGCTTTAAAAGGTTGTTTGTCTGGCGATCTGTGCTGGTCTGGATCAGTAGACTCCCGTTTCGCAGCTTTTTTATTTCTGGTACATCTGAACCAGCGGCGTAGTCTAGCTGCTTCTTGATCAGAAATGGTGACAAGTCCTTTAATGTAGCTGCTGGATGTTTCTTGGTTCTTGCAGATTCATCGTTACTATCGGTCTTCTGCACTATACTAATTACAAGATAACGTGGCACGTTACTTGTCTTTTCCATTACCTGAAGCGGGCTCGAAGGCCGCGCTCGTTTTGGGGGTTTCCCCCCGTTTGAGTTGTTTTTTGTACCCATATACAAAGAATATTTTAAGTGGAGGGTCCATAAAATGTCGCCTCGACATGCCCTCTATGCCGAGGAAGGCCTACCCCCAAAAATGGAGGCTACTCGAGGACCAAACCGAAATCCCCGAGGCCACGTTCGCGACTGCACCTACCCCTGCAGCCAACACTGTCCCATCGGCACGTGCAACTCACACCTTGGGATAGGGGTTTTTTATCGAGGTTGTCTCCTCTAGCAGGACCCTTAGTTATAGGGAGGTCAAAGATATGGAGATGAATGACGTGATGAAATGGTGAAAACGTGAGATATGGATGTGAAGAATGAGTGAAATGATGAGATGAAATTGGCCTCCCTACTAAGCCCCCTCGCCCCGTCAAGGCAGTCCTACATGGAGGGGGGATGTAATAATAAAACGTTGTTGCATTGTAATCAAATGAATTCGCTGAATATGTAGAATATGGTAGGATATATCTTAAAATGTTAGAAGCTTCCAAACAAAAAAATAAAACTCCTGTAGGATTTTCCGTGCAGCAGTGACACACACTAACTAACTAACTAACTCCCTAGCCTTCTTAAACCTGAAGGTTCAGCAACACAGGCCTTCTATTTGTCCCTATCTTGAGCAAGTTCTATATACTATTTTCCATCCCTACCGATTTTCTTTAGGTCTATCTCAACGTTGTCCCTCCATCTTCGTCTTGGTCTTCCTACAGGTCTCTTAAGTAGGCTTAATTCAGGAAATGCATGTTACTTTTTCCTTCATAAACTTTTGTCTTCTTGTTTAATATCTAAGATACTAAATGTTAAAATATCCAATAACAGTAATTGTGCCTGTGGATGCGAAAACTTGATCCCTTGCATTGACATTGAGAGTATTTGAAAATAAGATTCTTAGGAAAATATTTTAAAAGGGGATGAAGAAACAAGTGAATGGTGAAGGTTACATAATTTAGAAGTATATAATTTATGTTAGTTTCCAAGTATTATTAGATTGATGATTAAATCACAAATACTTAGGTGGGCACGAATGAGAAAGGAGATTTTACAGGAATCTTGTTGGGAAACCTGATGGTAAAGGACCAAAACGAACATGGAGATGAATCTAAAAGAAATCTGTAAAGATTGGAATAGAATATATATAAATTTTGCTCAGGATAAGTACAAATTGAACTGTAACCATGAATTTTCAGAATCAAGAGTGCTAGAGAATTAATTAATTAATTAATATTTAATGTAATAAAGGTAGTAATATAGTATTCTTATTGAGAAGAGAATTTCTACAAAACTTATTTTTCCTCGTACGTTTACTAATAGCAGTTATTTTTGACATGTTTGACTAATCGCGGATCAACGTACGGAAGCCGTTGGAAGCAGTTTGAAGACTGAAATAGCTATAGAAGGACACTTATTATAATGTTAATATTTTAGTATAATGTTTCTAGGAATTGCTTCTCGATAATGTTTGGTATTTAATTTAATCTGTTGTTAGATAAAATAATTATTAGAATTTAAGGATGGAAAATATGAACAGCGAATGAATGATACGTTTGACTAATCGTGAAGATGAATATCACAGTACGTTTTTATCGTTCTTCTATAAACGTTGAAACGTTTAAGAACGTTTACCGAAACGTTTCAACGTTGTTTTCAGTGAAAACATTTCTCACAACGTTGCAACGTTTAGAAAGTCGTTGATTTTGTTTCTGTATTTTCCGTCGTTGGGTTTCCACGTCACGTCGATCGTCGCGAATCCGAAATCGTCACTGTTCCAGCAAGAAGAGCAGCGTTCCGAAAATTGATTGATCAACAGGCCGTTGAGTTTAGATAACATGGAAGGTAGAAATTCATGATCTGCCGTGCGGTGTACAGTCTCCATTGTTTGCTTTCGGAAACCAAAGAGATTCATTGTCCTTGCTAGTTATTTATTGTGTATGTGAGACAGTTAAAGTTTTTTTATTTTAGTTATAGTTATTTAAGTTTATTTTTTTTTCAATTGCATTGCCTACAATTTTTACTAATTTCTAAACGATAGTGTCCCCAAGGCAACGTGTGGATTCCACAAGACAAAATACATCTCTTATCGTCATGCGGATCTAATGCTACTTTCCTAACTTTGTTTGTTGTAATCACGTGGTCTACACTTTGGATTCTTTGTTCTATACTTAGTATTGTCGATTGTGAGTAAAGGCAATCGATGTAATCGTGGAAGGTGAGTTTGTTCTCCACCGTATTTTTGCCCACACCTTTTGCTTTCTTCGTGACGCTACTCTCTGTTCTCATGGCATACATCTTCGAACGCAAACCCGCGAACTCGACAATAATATCACCGTTACATTCATCTTTCAGTTTACCTAGGACTTTTTTGTTACGAGATGGAATTCCAAATCTGTTGGGTTGAGGATACGCAGAAGTATCGAAATACTCAAGCATGGAAGGATTTTTTATGTCTTCGTATAGGTTAGGTGTTTGTATGCTGTAAATGAAGCTGTCGGTGTCCGTGTACAAAAGTGATATTTTATCATTGTAGAAGGGTTTCATCACGTCATAATGAAATTCGAACATGTAAAGTTTCGACAAGTCGAGAACCGTTGCGCCAACGTAAATTGGTTTTCTGAATTTCATCAATTTTATATCTAGATTGAAAAGTGCCAAATTCTCGTTGTAAATTTTTCTCGACTTGAATCTAGGATCGGCTATCCACTTCCGACATTTATTCTTATCGGAAATTAATTTCACGTCTACGTGCTTTCTAACATTCTCCATGGTCTTTCCGTACACCGCATTGTTCATTAATTTAAAGAAGTCCTTGTCTAAATCGGAAGTGGCAGCTGTTCTATGTTGTGTGTTAGTTTCTATGTAAGGTCTTAACCACGTGGAATGTTTAAACTTTAGTATTCTTCTAACATTTACTATCTGAACACCCTTCCCAATCAAAAACCGGAGATTCTTGTAGTGGACGACGTATCTCTGTTTAGGGTCCAATGTTAACAAAGCTTGTCTTGAACCGAGTCGGGTGGACATTTGATTAGGGAGTCGGAGGCAAATCCGAAAACGTGTCGTGCAGGTGGTCGGAGAATTGGAGATCCACCTCTGCGAAAAAACCACACTCGCTATCGTCGAAATAAATAATGTCTATCGAAGTGGGATCTAACCATTCGAATCCCCCGTAAGGAAGTTTCTGAACCATGGCATGTCCGTAGAGATTATTAACGTCGGCGTAGAAGATGTAATTCGATGCTCGATTTGAATCGTAATCTTCTTTCATGTGTACGTTATTAGCTTTTGCATGTCTCTGTACGCATTGCACCATTCCACCTCGTATCCCTCTTTCGATAAATAGAAACATGTCAACGTCCGATATCAGTTCCAGCTTGACCTTTGTCTGGAATAACATTGCCGACCACGCTAATCCCGGTAGACTGTAGAAATACGCTGGATCTAATTTATAAATATTCGTTGCCGTTTTCCTGAACGCTTGAAAAACATCCGCGAGTATCGTCACGTCTAATTTTAAGTATGCGTCGTGGTAGTCTCCGAGTGTCCTACATTCTAATTTCTCCCACATGACTTGCGCGTGTTGGTATTCTTCGTCCGTGATTCCTTTCTCTCTGAGTCTGCTGTAAAATTCTCTTGGAGGTGGGAGAGCGTCGTCGTTAAATTTAGAATTATCACTAACATATTCGTAAGGATAAACCCCTTTACGTCTAACGAGTTCTATGTCTACGTTGGGAAAACTAGCTCTAGTTATTTTGAATTGATCGTCGGTGAGTTTGTTCGCTAAAGCATCCAGACTTGCAGAGAGAAATCTATACGAATCCAGGAAGCGCATCTCGATTGTATTTTTCGTTCCCGGAATCGACACTTGCTTGCTGAGACTAATGTAGCGTTCTTCATTCTCGGCCAAGACACCTATACGTTTCGGATCGTATCCAAGATGTCTCACCAGGTGGTGAAAATCATATCCGCTTCCGTTGTGAAAGAATATGGGGATGAATTTAGGTTTCTGGATTTTAAGATTGCACGTGTTGCAAATTCCACCTATGTAGTTTCCGCTGAAATGATCGTTGTGGAATATTTTTTTGTTCTCATCAGTGAAATTTTGATCACATACCGGACACACCTCAGTGGAATTGTAATTTTGAAGTTCATTTTCAGTTAAAGGTGCCATCGGTTTTGATGTAAGCAGTACGCTACCAATTACCTCAACCTCCTCCACCATTTTTTCCAGGAAGTGTTCGATTACATTTGGCCCGCGGTATATATATGCTTCATTTATTTTATCACGTCGCACAACAACATAGCCGAAACTATTAGGTTGATGAAGCTGGTACGGCGTTGTGGAGGAAATTTCAGGATCCGGTTCGCAGTAGGAGAGTGGTTTCAGGAAAGACTCGAAATCTGCGACGATGATTGCGGGATGTTCCAACAATGCCTTGTGCATTTTGAATTCTTCGACTTCGTTCGTTTCGGGCATCAACATTCTAGCCGGTCTGTTGTCGCCGCAATAAATTTTATGTTCGACAAGTTTATCGATAGAAATTTGACGTCCGGTGTAATTTTGATAATCGAGTTGTTTTCGATCGTCGAACATGGTTAGGCATCTCGGGCAAACTTCGATGCAATGTTCATGCTTGGTTGTTTGGCTTCCTAGTAATCGAGACATTGAACGAATTAGCGTGTAATGATAGACATCCTCGTTGGAAATCAGAAGAAGATTTATTACACAAGCATCGTCATCGTCGATATCGCTTATCCTGACGGGATGCACGAGATATTTACCTGACGTGAAGGAATATACATTAATAGCGATGCGTTTTCCTGCACGATTTTCGAACTTTGTTATATCCGACAATGTCAGCGGGTATTCGATGTCAGACATTACACTTTCAAAGTCGGACTCGTATTGTTTGTAATGTCCAACCCACTGTGGATTATTTTTGCAATAAACAGGATGTAGTGCAGCCAATATACACCAAAGGAAACATTTTTTATCGCTGTTCTGTATATTTAACACAGCTCTCTTGTGTTGAATGTTCGGTGGAAGAGGAACGTAGCTGGAAGCGCGAAGAGGCGAGAATCGGTTCACGTAAACGGTTAACGTGTGAGGACTTCCACACAGAGACCATCCCGACCCTTTAGCCTCGAACTCGTCGTGTTTCTTAACCAGCTCGTTGGAAACTTTATAATAGAAGTTGTCTAAATTTTCGACGTCAGCAAAATAAAGAGTCTGGTTTTTTGTACGATGATAAAAAATACTCGTTGTGCCATCAACTTTCTCGTATTCGGAAAACAGAACAACATATACTTTTATAGAGTTGTTTTCAAGTTTATCTTTCAAAATATTTAGTACAGATGTTTTCGTTTCATGCAAGAAACTAAGGATGTCACGGCCTGCTTCTGACTTAATTGAAAAATCCTGGAGTTGGTCGTTGAATGCAGATCTAATTGGTTTGCGTTCATTGGATAATTTAATTTGCTTGGAAGTGGAAGCTTCCGTATCTGCATTATCGATTTTCCTTTTCGATGCTTGTCCGGTCGATGGTTTGCAAATTTTGAGGTGTTTACTTAAATTTGTAATGCTAATCATCTTTCCACATCGAGCACAACACTTAGAAGGTAAGGAACGATTAATTCTCGAACCTGTTTCGCTACATCTTGCCCTGTGTTTGCTAATATTAGTTTTAGATATTAATTTTTCGCAAGTAACACATTCAGTTTTATCATTTTTATGATTGAAACTGGTGGTGGATGCCATTGCTTTCTCCAAAATCACAGAAATCAAAAAATCTAGTATATAGCGATACAATTTTCAGGTATGTTATTTTTTATAGAATTTCTTGGAGTGATTATAAAACTCAAAAATTCAATCTACTGTAAATAGAATTTCAGGTATGTTATTTATATAGAATTTCTTGTGTGCGAATACAAAAACTCAAGAATTCAATCTACTGTGAATACAATTTTCAGGTATGTTATTTTATATAGAATTTCTTGAGGTGATTACAAAACTCAAAAAAAAAAATCAATCTACTGTGAATATAATTTTCAGGTATGTTATTTTATATAGAATTTTCTCAGGGCGAATACAAAACTCAAAAATCCGAGACAGATCAGTTTTAACGTGTTCATATTTGAAAAAAAAATGCAAAATACACCTTGGAGATTTCAACCAATCCACTTTACTAGATTGGCGAAACTCTAACTATTGTTATTTGGAACCTTTAACCTTTTTTGGTGACGTAGAGTACGCGTAGAGAGGTTGGGTTTAGTGTCGGTCGAGTCTCGGTGTCCTCTGTCCGCCCATACCAAAATAAACATAGGTCGTCATGGAACAAAAAAAAATGTACCGAAAATTTTCTAAGTCCAGCGTTAAAAAAAATCTTAAATTGCAAATATCTCGAAAATAGTAAGAGTTATCGAAAAATATATCGAAAAACACCCCCATACGGCATCGTTAGATGCCCCCTGTCGATTTTGGAGGTGTAGAATACGTGTACCAAGTTTTGGTGGTCCTGGGGTCAAGAAGTTAGCCCACCCCCTCCCAAAAACTTTGATCACTCGTAGTAAGTTTTGAACGAATAGTCGTAGAGAGGTCGGGTTTAGTGCGTCGGTCGAGTCTCGGTGTCCTCTGTCCACCCATACGAAAATAAACATAGGTCGTCATAGAACCAATTTTTTTTCATCAATCGAAAATTTTCTAAGTCCTGCGTTAAATTGCAAATATCTCGAATTTTTGACAAACAGAGGTGTCCCATAGGACCTTTGAGAAAATAAAAACACGTGAAACTCTACAGAGGTGTGGTAATCTATAACCGCAGCCGTTAGAGAACCTTTTTTTTTTTTTTACTTTTTTCGGTTGGGCACCACGCACACTCCTGGCGAGGTTATATAGGGGCCAGGGAATCCTAAAAAACAACAATTATTTATTTGTTTGTTTGTTTGCGTCACACAATACGGAAAATAATAAGAGGCACATCGTTTCCCCGAGAGAGAAAGAGGTTTACAAAGGTCACGATATATAAACATTTTGGTCCCGGACTTGGAAAATTACGATAAGGTGCACTCATCCTTCAAAAGGTGAGAGGGTGAGAGTGCATATTTCACTCATCACTGCTTTTCTACGCCGTGAAACATCGTCAGCGCAATAAATGAGGCGCGGAACGTGGAGAGAAAATGAGTTTTTCAGGTTTTTGTGGTCGTTTGGTCAAAAAATCAGAAGTGTCATCAAAGGCATATTTGTGACACTACTTAACCTATGTTCGGACTTTGAAAAAATCTGTTTGCGGATTCGTCATGTACGCCTATACGTGAGAAAAAATATGAATAGAACCTATGCTCGGAAATCCAAAATGGCGACCGGAAGTGGGGTTATCTTGGAAACGGTAAGACTTAGGAGAAATCTGTTTGCGGATTCATCACGTACACCTATACGTGAGAAAAAGTATGAATAGAACCTATGTTCGGAAATCCAAAATGGCGACCGGAAGTGGGGTTATCTTGGAAACGGTAAGACTTAGCAAAAATTTGTTTGCGGATTCATCATGTATACCTATACGTGAGTAAAATATAAATAGAACCTATGCTCGGAAATCCAAAATGGCGACCGGAAGTGGGGTTATCTTGGAAACGGTAAGACTTAGGAAAAATCTGTTTGGGGATTCATCACGTACGCCTATATGTGAGTAAAATGTAAATAGAACCTATGCTCGGAAATCCAAAATGGCGACCGGAAGTGAGGTTATCTTGGAAACGGTGAGACTTAGGAAAAATCTGTTTGCGAATTCAGCACGTACGCCTATATGTAAGTAAAATATAAATAGAACCTATGTTCGGAAATCCAAAATGGCGAACGGAAGTGGGGTTATCTTGGAAACGGTAAGACTTAGGAAAAATCTGTTTGCGGATTCATCACATACGCCTATATGTGAGTAAAATGTGAATAGAACCTATGTTCGGAAATCCAAAATGGCGACCGGAAGTGGGGTTATCTTGGAAACGGTAAAACTTAGGAAAAATCTGTTTGCGAATTCGACGACTGCAAGATAAAGAAGGTTTATCTCAAGAATGGTAGGAACGAAGTGTTTCCGCGCGAAAATTACAACCTCGACATGACCAAAAACGATTACCTCAAACTTTACGAAGCTTACACCTCTTACAAACGCGTGACCGAGGGAAACGTCGACGTGTACTACACGCCCAGCGAATTCAAAGCACGCAGGCCGATGTTCGTCATCAACACGACGAAGAAGAAGCAGGTGGTGGTCAACGATCGCACCAACATCAAGGTCGTCTGCGAGTTCCACGACGCGCTGCCTGCCGATACCCTATGCAGCGTCATCCTGATTGCAGAGAAGTCCTTCGCGTACGACGTGAAGAACGAGAGGGTGACGGAACAGTTTTAAAATATTCGTAACAAAAATTGCCACATACTAAAAAAAATCAACATCCAACACATTTTAGGTTATATAAAATTTGTGAAAACCTTAAAATACTGAAATATTAAAACAAACAGAGTCCCTTGTAGGTTAGTTCGGTGCGTAAATAAAAAAGAATGATAGGTTAAGTTATATCACTGAAGATCGTAAAAAAAATCGTAAGAAAAAGCGATAGGTTAAGTTATATCACGTAAGATCGTGGCATTCGTACCAAGTACGAGGTGGGAAAAAAGGGAAATTTCACTAAAACATCGCTAAACGCTAAAACATCGACAAAAAATTGTCAAAATATGTCAAAAACTGATATTCAATTGATAAAAAAAGAGGCTAAAAAAACACTCGTACCAAGTACGATTTTTAACCGGCCAACTTACACTACTTACAACCATTGGTGTTTCTGACTTTGGAAGGGCAGTCATTGAAAAATCGATAGAAGGTGCAGGAAACTCCCAGATAGGGAGAGGCGGAATGAGTGGAGAGACACCCGGAAGATCACTGTCAACACCAAGTGCTGACAGGATCTCGTCTGCACGAACACCAAATGGTCTAGTGACACTAGGGTGGAGCTGATACCTTGCCAGCCTGCTCTCATCGGAGATGGTGTCAAATGAAGGATGTGAAGGCATCGAGCGAAGATGAAAAAAGTAGTTCACTACCAGCCGCTGTCTTCGCAGAGACAGCGACGGCTCAGATGCCTCTACATACAAACTGGCGACTGGACTGGTCCGAAAGGCACCAGTGCACACACGTATACCAGCATGGTGGACAGTGTCTAGGATTCGAAATCTAGATGGGCGAGCAGAAGAATACACAACACATCCATAATCTAGCTTCGACCTGATGAGTGCACGGTATAGGCGAAGCAATACCGTCCTATCAGCACCCCAAGAAGTATGAGATAAAACGCGTAAAAGGTTGAGAACTCGAAGACAAGAGAACTTTAACTGGCGAAGGTGAGGTAGCCATGTTAATTTCTTATCGAAAATGAGGCCCAGGAAGCGGACCTCATTCACGAAGCACAGGGGAGATTTCCCCATGTACAGGTCAGGATCGAAATAACATGTACGTTGACGACAAAAGTGAACACACACGGATTTCTCGGATGAGAAGGTGAAACCTGTTTGGGAGGACCACTCAACCAAACGGTTTATCGTCAGTTGGAGTTGACGAGAAGCTGACGCGAGATTCCGTGAGCGACAAAAGATCGTGAGGTCGTCTACATACAGAAGACCATGTACAGGGGCAATAATGCTTGCCATAACACTGTTCACTGCTATGGCAAACAGAGTCACACTTAATACGCTGCCCTGCGGGACACCGTTCTCTTGTTCGTGAAGATCCGAAAAGGAGTTCCCAACACGTACGCGGAAAAAACGATCAGATAAAAAGTTTTTAATAAATTACGCCATATGGCCACGGACGCCCTAAGAATGGCCATATGGCCCCAAGACGCCCCCAAAACGCCACGTTGTGTCATATGTTTGTTGGAGGTCAAAGAAAACTGCAACTAAATGTTCCTTGTTGAGGAATGCATCCTGAATGTGTGTTTCCAGCTGAACCAGATGGTCCAGTGTGGAACGGTTGGAGCGAAAACCACATTGAAAATTACTTATCAAGCAGTTTTCCTCCAAAAACCAGGTGAGACGCTTGTTGATCATGCGTTCCATCAACTTGCACACACAGCTAGTTAAGGCAATAGGCCTATAACTCGAGGCTGCGGTGTGTTGTTTACCTGGTTTCAGGATGGGAACAATAATAGCTTCTTTCCAGGAAGTGGGGAAAGAGTCCTCCAACCAAAGCCTGTTGAATACCGCCAAAAGGAAATTTCTTGCTCCAATGGGCAGATGACGAAGCATCTCATAGTGGATCTTGTCCACTCCAGGAGCTGTGTTCTTAGAATCTCGAAGCGCCTGATCGAACTCCCGTTCAGTGAATGGAGAGTTGTATGGCTCGGTGTTATGACTTCGAAAAACGAGAGGGCGTCGTTCCTGACGGTCCTTCTCACGGCGGAAACGTGGTTCATAATTTACAGAGCTAGACGCACCAGAAAACTGCGTGGCCAAGATATTAGCTATGTCTCCGGAATCTGTGTACAACGTCCCATCGTGCTCCAGAGCACTCAGAGGAGTAGATGCACCCCCTGGATGCGACGTACTTTGGTCCAAACGGCTTTCGACGAAGCCTGCTTCGTCAGAGAAAACACGTATTGGACCCAGCACGCCTTCTTACTGGCTCGAATGAGCTGACGGGCACGGGCACGTTTAATGCGGAACTGCTCGAGGTTTGCGGCAGTGTGGTGCCTATTAAATCGATCGAGAGCATGATTGCGGTCCTTGATGGCTGCACAGATCTCCGCAGTCCACCAGGGGACTGGGCGTCGCCTCGCAGGTCCACTGGGATGTGGAATGGAGGTGCGTGCAGCATCATGCACTCCTGACACAAAGACATCTAAGGCGTCGATTGGTGGTAAAGTCCACGCAATATCGATTTCCAGGTCCACTGCACGCTCGAAGGCTTCCCAGTCGGCCCGACTGAGATTCCAGTGAGGGTGGTGTTCACGTGATTGCTGAAGATGTTCGAAGGTAAGAATGAGAGGGAAGTGATCACTCCCACAGAGATCAGGATGAACGCTCCAAGATGTGGTAGGAGCAAGGCTGGGACTGCAGAAGGACAAGTCCAACGCAGAATATGTGCCAGAGGAAGGACTGAAATATGTGGGAGTTCCATCATTCAGCAACGTTAAACCTGTTGCCTCACGGAATTGATCTACAATTTGACCCCGGGGCTCTGTACGAACGGAGCCCCACAAACGATGGTAGGAATTAAAATCGCCCAAAAGAACTACAGGAGACGGAAGTTGTTCGAATATAGAAAGGAGGTCCTCAAGAGAGAATCGCTCCTCCCTTGTGATGTAGACACAGCACACAGATATTGGCTGTGGTAGATGGACACGCACGGCGACAGCTTAAAATTTTGTGTGCGTCAGCACTTAGGCTATTTTGCACCCGTCACATTATACGGGGTGAAGCCCCTTATCTTTACAAAGAACAACTCGAACGTTGCATAAGTAAAATCTTAAAAGCTTAAAATGTTCTGACTTTCGTTAAAAGCTGAGGCTGTAAAGAGTCGTCAGCACACACAAGGACAAAAGAACAGGACAACACACACAAAATTATACTGGCCAGATTGCCAGTTGCCAGAGCCTCGTTCGTCTGCAAAACGCAGTCCAGGCTGTACTAACGTGGAAGTGAGGTTGACGGTTGGATGTACTACGTGGAAAACCACCCCTTACACCCCGGCGACAGCTTGGAGGTTGATTGATTGAATTGATTGATTGAATTAAAATTTGTGGGTGCGTCGGCACTTATGGCCATTTCGCACCCTTCTATGTATAGGGGGAAATGTCCCCTTATCTAAAATTCTGACTTAAAATTTAAAAAAGGGGTGTAGATAGCCCCTTAGAAAAAACTAAAAGTGCAAGGTTGTAAAGAGACCTGCACGAGACAAACACGACACATTAAAAAGTCAGAAGAAACAAACTAAAAAACCTCCTTACAGACGGTGGAAGAGTCCAGCTCTTCGCAAAAACCTAAAAACATGGGATAAAATACTGCTGTCATCACCCAAGAGGGATGACAAACAGCCGGAAAGGTTAAAAGTCTGCCGGAGGTAAGCAAGATCGACACATTCAACGAGAATGTGTCGGATGCTTAAAATAACATTACAAGCACGACACAACGGAGGGTCCAGCCCTTGGAGCAGGTGACCATGCGTTAGACGGCTGTGCTCTATACGCATGCGGGTAAGAATAACTTCTTCTCGCCGAGAGGGACGGGATGAGGAACGCCAAGCACCTATGGTGGGCTTAATAGCGTGAAGCTTGTTCCCCGTTTCCGTATCCCATTCGGCCTGCCAAGTGTCAAGAAGGCGACAACGGAACACGTTCTGCAGGTCGCTAGCAGGCAAAAGGTGGACGATTGATTGATTGATTGATTGAATTAAAATTTGTGGGTGCGTCGGCACTTAAGGCCATTTCGCACCCTTCTATGTATACGGGGAAATGTCCCCTTATCTAAAATTCTGACTTAAAATTTTAAAAAGGGGTGTAGATAGCCCCTTGGAAAAAACTAAAAGTGCAAGGTTGTAAAGAGACCTGCACGAGACAAACACGACACATTAAAAAGTCAGAAAAAACAAACTAAAAACCTCCTTACAGACGGTGGAAGAGTCCAGCTCTTCGCAAAAACCTAAAAACATGGGATAAAATACTGCTGTCATCACCCAAGAGGGATGACAAACAGCCGGAAAGGTTAAAAGTCTGCCGGAGGTAAGCAAGATCGACACATTCAACGAGAATGTGTCGGATGCTTAAAATAACATTACAAGCACGACACAACGGAGGGTCCAGCCCTTGGAGCAGGTGACCATGCGTTAGACGGCTGTGTCCTATACGCATGCGGGTAAGAATAACTTCTTCTCGCCGAGAGGGACGAGACGAGGAACGCCAAGCACCTATGGTGGGCTTAATAGCGTGAAGCTTGTTCCCCGTCTCCGTATCCCACTCGGCCTGCCAAGAGTCAAGAAGGCGACAACGGAACACGTTCTGCAGGTCGCTAGCAATCAAAAGGTGGACGAGAACATCGCCATCTGCATCAGCAGACTTGGCGGCAGCATCAGCTGCTTCGTTCCCCTGGATGCCCACGTGGCTAGGGACCCAACAGAAGTGTACATCCGCACTGGCTGATAAGGACACAAGCCGTCTGAATATGCGTTGAGCTACTGGATGCCGGGAATTCGGCGAATCCAGGGTCTGCAACACGCTGGTCGAATCACTGCACACAAGGACTTTCTTCAGACCATTGACGTCTGCAAAGTCCAGTGCCTTTAGAATGGCGTATAACTCTGCCGTAAAGATGGAACACGCAGGATGAAGCGAGTAACTGGAACTTTGAGAGTCTAGGACGAAGGCGCAACCAACTGATTCCACTGTCTTGGACCCATCCGTGTAAAACACATTAAAATTGGGGTGCTTCGCACGAAGTTCTAAAAACCGTTGCTGGTATACAACCATTGGTGTTTCTGCTTTTGGAAGAGCAGTTAGAGAAAAATCGATGGAAGGTGCAGGAAACTTCCAGGTAGGGAGAGGCGGAATGAGTGGAGAGACGCCAGGAAGATCACTGTCAACACCAAGTGCTGACAGGATCTCGTCTGCACGAACACCAAATGGTCTAGTGACACTAGGATGGAGCCTATACCTTTCCAGCCTATTCATGTCTGAGATGGTGTGAAATGAGGGATGTAAAGGCATCGAGCGAAGATGGAGGAAGTAGTTCACTACCAGCCGCTGTCTTCGCAGAGACAGCGACGGCTCAGATGCCTCTACGTACAAACTGGCGATAGGGCTGGTCCGAAAAGCACCAGAGCACACACGTATACCAGCATGGTGGACGGTGTCTAGGATGCGAAGTCTAGATGGGCGGGCAGAAGAATACACAACACATCCATAATCAAGCTTCGACCTGATGAGTGCACGACACAATCGAAGCAGTACCGTCCTATCAGCACCCCAGGAAGTATGGGATAAAACACGTAAAAGGTTGAGAACTCGAAGACAAGAGAACTTTAACTGGCGAAGGTGAGGTAGCCATGTTAATTTCTTATCGAAAATGAGGCCCAGGAAGCGGACCTCATTCACGAAGCACAGGGGAGATTTCCCCATGTACAGGTCAGGATCGAAATGACATGTACGTTGACGACAAAAGTGAACACACACGGATTTCTCGGATGAGAAGGTGAAACCTGTTTGGGAAGACCACTCAACCAAACGGTTTATCGTCAGTTGGAGTTGACGAGAAGCTGACGCGAGATTCCGTGAGCGACAAAAGATCGTGAGGTCGTCTACATACAGAAGACCATGTACAGGGGCAACAATGCTCGCCATAACACTGTTCACTGCTATGGCAAACAGAGTCACACTTAATACGCTGCCCTGCGGGACACCGTTCTCTTGTTCTTGAAGATCCGAAAAGGAGTTCCCGACACGTACGCGAAAAAAACGATCAGATAAAAAGTTTTTAATAAAGTACGCCATATGGCCACGGACGCCCCAAGAATGGAGCTGCTTTAGGATGCCAAAACGCCACGTTGTGTCATATGCTTTTTGGAGGTCAAAGAAAACTGCAACTAAATGTTCCTTGTTGAGGAATGCATCCTGAATGTGTGTTTCCAGCTGAACCAGATGGTCCAGTGTGGAACGGTTGGAGCGAAAACCACATTCAAAATTACTTATCAAGCAGTTTTCCTCCAAAAACCAGGTGAGACGCTGTTGATCATGCGTTCCATCAACTTGCACACACAGCTAGTTAAGGCAATAGGCCTGTAACTCGAGGCCGCGGTGCGTTGTTTACCTGGTTTCAGGATGGGAACAATAATAGCTTCTTTCCAGGAAGTGGGGAAAGAGTCCTCCAACCAAAGCCTGTTGAATACCGCCAAAAGGAAATTTCTTGCTCCAATGGGCAGATGACGAAGCATCTCATAGTGGATCTTGTCCACTCCAGGAGCTGTGTTCTTAGAATCTCGAAGTGCCCGTTCAGTGAATGGAGAGTTGTATGGCTCGGTGTTATGACTTCGAAAAACGAGAGGGCGTCGTTCCTGACGTTCCTTCTCACGGCGGAAACGTGGTTCATAATTTACAGAGCTAGACGCACCAGAAAACTGCGTGGCCAAGATATTAGCTATGTCTCCGGAATCTGTGTACAACGTCCCATCGTGCTCCAGAGCGCTCAGAGGAGTAGATGCACCCCCCTGGATGCGACGTACTTTGGTCCAAACGGCTTTCGACGAAGCCTGCTTCGTCAGAGAAAACACGTATTGGACCCAGCACGCCTTCTTACTGGCTCGAATGAGCTGACGGGCACGGGCACGTTTAATGCGGAACTGCTCGAGGTTTGCGGCAGTGTGGTTTCTATTAAATCGATCGAGAGCATGATTGCGGTCCTTGATGGCTGCACCGATCTCCGCAGTCCACCAGGGGACTGGGCGTCGCCTCGCAGGTCCACTGGGATGTGGAATGGAGGTGCGTGCAGCATCATGCACTCCTGACACAAAGACATCTAAGGCGTCGATTGGTGGTAAAGTCCACGCCAGATCGACTTCAAGATCCACTGCACGCTCGAAGGCTTCCCAGTCGGCGCGACTGAGATTCCAGTGAGGGTGTTGTTCACGTGATTGCTGAAGATGTTCGAAGGTAAGAGTGAGAGGGAAGTGATCACTCCCACAGAGATCAGGATGAACGCTCCAAGATGTGGTAGGAGCAAGGCTGGGACTGCAAAAGGACAAGTCCAACGCAGAATATGTGCCAGAGGAAGGGCTGAAATATGTGGGAGTCCCATCATTCAGCAACGTTAAATCTGATGCCTCACGGAATTGATCTACAATTTGACCACGGGGTTCTGTACGAACGGAGCCCCACAAACAATGGTAGGAATTAAAATCGCCCAAAAGAACTACAGGAGACGGAAGTTGTTCGAATATAGCAAGGAGGTCCTCAAGAGAGAATCGCTCCTCCCTTGTGATGTAGACACAGCACACAGATATTGGCTGTGGTAGATGGACCCGCACGGCGACAGCTTGGAGGGGGGTGGTGAGGAAGATTGGCGTTGAGTGGATGTTATCTCGAACACCGATTGCAACACCACCGTGTGCACGACGACCCGCAGGAAGCTTGTCGGTGCGGTAAAGCGTGTATCCGTTGAGAATCACTGATTCATTTGGGCGAAAATGTGTCTCTTGGAGACAAATGATGGCAGCGTCAAATTCAGATATTAAGATTTGCAGTTCCTCGAGATGCATACGGGAACCGTTAAGGTTCCATTGGAGACAATAAGCCATAGCGGGAGGTATTATAATTACCTTTTGAGGCGTACTCTGTTTCTAGGCCCTGTCACCTTGATAAATTCTTCATCCGCGGCTTCGTCCTGTATCATGTCCTCGGGTAAGGACACAGAGGGCGAAGGGGATGAAGAAGGGGAAGTGGGGGCGGGTGCTTTGAGCGCCCGCCGGGCAGCTTTCAGCTGCGCCTTAAGTTTCAGGGTGGTGGCCGCCGCCCTCACTGGAGAGCTACTGGACTTGAGAAAGTAATCCTTGCTATGCACCTGCTTGAACTTCTTCTCTGTGGAGCGAGGAGTGGTTGCTGTTTTCCTCGAAGCAGGGCGGGCTACTACGGGAAGCGTTGTAGTTTGAGTGGACACGTCGCTGGTTTGTACACCTATACTTCGACGGGTAAGAGCAGGTGCAGCAACTGTAGCGAATGGCACAGGTAAAGTGGTGCGTATGCTTTCACGGAGACGTTGTTTTGCTTCGCCAGCAGAGATTTTCTCGGTGACGACCAACTCTCTGATTTTCTTCTCTTGTTGGAAAGAGGGGCAGTCACGATGCCAGACTGGGTGCTCGCCTTGGCAGTTAATGCATTTGGGACCTGAATAATAAGGTTCGGTCCCATGATCAGGCTTACTACACTTACCACAAAGGGCGGTAGTGGCCTTGCAGGAAGGCTGAGTGTGCCCGAAGTGCTGGCATTTGAAACATCGCATCGGGTTAGGGATGTATGGCCGGACTTTAAGTCTCAAATATCCAGCCCGTACAATATCTGGGAGAGTGGTCGTTTGGAATGTTAGTATAATCGAAGCAGTTGGAACAAGTTCTCAGGATTTTCGCGTCTTTATTCGCTGCACTGCGGTGACATGTTGGTCTGAGAGTGCTTCAAGGATCTCTTCCTCCTCAGCATTTAGCAGATCCCAGTGGTGAATCACACCTTTACTACTGTTAAGTTGACGATGTGGTTCAACATTAACAGTGAAGTGGCCCAAAGATCGTAACTTCAAAAGGTTGTTGGTCTGGCGATCTGTGCTGGTCTGGATAAGTAGACTCCCGTTTCTCAGCTTCTTTATTTCTGGAACATCGGAACCAGCGGCGTAGTCTAGCTGTTTCTTGATAAGGAATGGTGACAAGTCCTTCAATGTAGCAACTCCGTGTTTCTTTTTTGTTGCAGAAACATCCTTACTATCGGTCTTCTCATCAATACTGATAACAAGGTAACGTGGCACGTTACTTGTCTTTTCCACTACTTGGAGCGGGCTCGAAGGCCGCGCTCGTTTTGGGGGTTTCCCCCCGTTTGAGTTGTTTTTTGTACCCATATACAAAATAAATTTATATAGTAGGGTCCATAAATTGTCGCCTCGACATGCCCTCTATGCCGAGGAAGGCCTACCCCCAAAAATGGAGGCTACTCGAGGACCAAACCGAAATCCCCGAGGCCACGTTCGCGACTGCACCTACCCCTGCAGCCAACACTGTCCCATCGGCACGTGCAACTCACACCTTGGGATATGGGTTTTTTTATCGAGGTTGTCTCCTCTAGCAGGACCCTTAGTTATAGGGAGGTCAAAGATATGGAGATGAATGACGTGATGGAATGGTGAAAACGTGAGATATGGATGTGAAGAATGAGCGAAATGATGAGATGAAAATGACCTCCCTACCTGAGTTTCTTAGAGGGAGGTCAAAGATATGGAGATGAATGACGTGATGGAATGGTGAAAAACGTGAGATATGGATATGAAGAATGGGTGAAATGATGAGATGAAATTGACCTCCCTACTGCGGTGGCTCAGTCGGTAACGCGTTTGACTTCCATGCTCAAGGTCCCGGGTTCGATCCCCGGCCGGTTCAAATCCGGGAACTTTTCTAACGGTGGAAGCGGTCCCGGCGCCTACCCAGCGTCGAATAACATGGGTACCTGGGGGAAACCCTGGGGGGTAAAGGCGGTCAGGGGCGTGATGCTGATCACATCACCCCCACTCACGACCGGATCAAGAAAGTGTGGGGCGTTACCCCCACACCCCCTATACGCCTTCATGGCGTGGTGCTATGCACAGGGGAACACTTTACTTTACTAAGCCCCCTCGCCCCGTCAAGGCAGTCCTACATGGAGGGGGACAGCTTGGAGGTGGGTGGTGAGAAAGATTGGTTTTGAGTGAATGGTATCTCGAACACCGATTGGAACACCACCGTGTGCACGACGACCGTCAGGAAGCTTGTCGGTGCGGTAAAGTGTGTATCCGTTCAGAATCACTGATTCATTTGGACGAAAATGTCTCTCTTGGGGACATATGATGGCAGGGTCAAATTCAGGTATTAAGATTTGCAGTTCCTCGTGATGAGTACGGAAACCGTTAAGGTTCCATTGGAGACAATGACCCATAGCTGGAGGTATCATAGTTACCTTTTGAGGCGTACTCTATTTCTAGGCCCTGTCACCTGACACAGAGGACGAAGGGGGTGAAGAAGGGGGAGTGGTGGCGGGTGCTTTGAGCGCCCGCTGGGCAGCCTCTAGCTGCGCCTTAAGTTTCAGGGTGGTGGCTGCCACCCTGACTGTAGAGCTACTGGACTTGAGAAAATATTCATTGCTATGCACCTGTTTGGACTTCTTCTCTGTGGAGCGAGGAGTGGTTGTTGTTTTCCTCGAAGCAGGGCGTGCTACTACGGGAAGCGTTGTAGTTTTGAGTGGACACGTCGCTGGTTTGTACACCTACACCTACAGCTCCAGCAACTGTAGCGAATGGCACAGGTAACATGGTGCGTATAATTTCACGGAGACGTTGCTTGCTTCACCAGCGGAAATTTTCTCTATGACGACCAACTCTCTGATTTTCTTCTCTTGTTGAAAAGAGGGGCAGTCACGATGCCAGACTGGATGCTCGCCTTGCCAATTAATGCATTTGGGACCAGAAGATCAAGGTTCGGTTCCATGAGCACGTTGACTACACTTACCACAAAGGGCGGTAGTGGCCTTGCAGGAAGGCCGAGTGTGCTGCCATTTGAAACCCCGCATGGGGTTAGGGATGTACGGCCGGAATTTCAGTCTCAAATATCCAGCCCGTACCCTATCTGGGAGAGTGGTCGTTTTGAATGTTAGTATAATCGAAGCAGTTGGCATAAGTTCTCCGGATTTTCGCGTCTTGATTCGCTGCACTGTGGTGACATGTTGGTCTGAGAGTGCTTCAAGAATCTCTTTCTCCTCAGCATTTAGTAGATTCCAGTGGCGAATCACATCTTTACTACTGTTAAGTTGACGATGGGGTTCAACATTAACAGGTAATTCGCCCAAAGATCTTAGCTTTAGAAGATTCTTGGTCTGGCGATCTGTGCTGATCTGGATCAGTAGACTCCCCTTTCGGAGCTTTTTAATTTCTGGTACATCTGAACCAGCGGCGTAGTCTAGCTGTTTCTTGATAAGAAATGGTGACAAGTCCTTCAATGTAGCAGCTCCATGTTTCTTCGTTGTTGTTCCAGATTCATCGTCGGTCTTCTGAATACTAATTACAAGATAACGTGGAACGTTACTTGTCTTTTCCAACAATTAAAGCGGGCTCGAAGGCTCGGCTCGTTTTGAGGGTTTCCCCCCGTTTGAGTTGTTTTTTGTACCCATACACAAATTTTTATTATTGTGGAGATCCATAAATTGTCGCCTCGACATGCCCTCTATGCCGAGGAAGGCCTACCCCCAAAAATGGAGGCTACTCGAGGACCACACCGAAATCCCCGAGGCCACGTTCGCGACTGCACCTACCCCTGCAGCCAACACTGTCCCATCGGCATGTGCAACTCACACCTTGGGATAGGGTTTTTTTTATCAAGGTTGTCTCCTCTAGCAGGACCCTTAGTTATAGGGAGGTCAAAGATATGGAGATGTATGACGTGATTGAATGGTGAAAACGTGAGATATGGATGTGAAGAATGAGTGAAATGATGAGATGAAAATGGCCTTCCTACTAAGCCCCCTCGCCCCGTTCCATGTTGCTCACTCGAATATGGTGTACAATATTTGTGTTCTTAGTAAGGCCGTAAACATTGATAGCTAGTTGCAGGTTTAGTAAGTTGTGTGCACGGGTCTCGAATTTGTTTATGTCCGACAACTGAACTGGGTAGGTAATCCCAGCCATCGCATTTTCTAATTTTGATTCGTAGGGTATGTAGTGGGTAACACGATGCGGATGATCTTTCCGGTGGATACGATGCAGCGCTGCCAGCACCGACCGAACAAAACATTTTGAATCGCTATTCTGGATGTTTAGAACAGCCTTCTTGACTGCAATTATTGCCGGCAGTGGAACATAACTAGACCCAGACAGTGGAACATAACTAGACCCAGACAGTGGAACAAACTTGTTAAGACTCAATTTAAGTTTATGCGGAGTACCACACAACGAACCACCCGAGCCTTCAGCCTGATGTTCTTCCTGTTTGGCAACCAGCTCCTCCAAGAATTTGTCGTAGATACTCTCGAGGTTAGCAACATCTGCCAAGTGCAATATTTTTGCCTTGGTATTATGGTGAAAGCTGTATTCCTCATCAGATGGTTTTTTGTATTGGCATCCCAGCGATGTATAAAATTTAGTAGAGTTTAAAGAAAGTACATCACTTAAGATAGAAATTATCTTGGGTCGCACACTCTCTAGGAAGCTACGTACATCGCATAAGCTATCTGAGGTAAAATCAAAATCCTCTAATATATGATCAAAAGCAAACCGGCTTGCTTTTGTTGCCGACTTGACGCGTTTGGCAGATGGTAATATGCTAAAAAAATCTGCTTCAGCCTTCCTTTTGACCGAGGTCGATGGTTGAACCACAGGGTCTCCAGTACCCTTGCAATTAGGCATATGCTTTTTGATGTGTGCAATTGTAAAGTGTTTGTTACACTTAGGACACAATTCGGTTGCTGTTAAATGCTTGCCAGGCACACAGGTATGACTATGCTGCATTTTCTTGCATCACACATTGTTTCCTTCAATTCTTAATTGTCGAGATACATTATATTTCTCACAGATGAATCAACTCCGGGCTTTACCCCCTCCATGTAAGACTGCCTTGACGGGGCGAGGGGGCTTAGTAGGAAGGCCATTTTCATCTCATCATTTCACTCATTCTTCACATCCATATCTCACGTTTTCACCATTCAATCACGTCATACATCTCCATATCTTTGACCTCCCTATAACTAAGGGTCCTGCTAGAGGAGACAACCTTGATAAAAAAACCCTATCCCAAGGTGTGAGTTGCACATGCCGATGGGACAGTGTTGGCTGCAGGGGTAGGTGCAGTCGCGAACGTGGCCTCGGGGATTTCGGTGTGGTCCTCGAGTAGCCTCCATTTTTGGGGGTAGGCCTTCCTCGGCATAGAGGGCATGTCGAGGCGACAATTTATGGATCTCCACAATAATAAAAATTTGTGTATGGGTACAAAAAACAACTCAAACGGGGGGAAACCCTCAAAACGTGCCGAGCCTTCGAGCCCGCTTTAATTGTTGGAAAAGACAAGTAACGTTCCACGTTATCTTGTAATTAGTATTCAGAAGACCGACGATGAATCTGGAACAACAACGAAGAAACATGGAGCTGCTACATTGAAGGACTTGTCACCATTTCTTATCAAGAAACAGCTAGACTACGCCGCTGGTTCAGATGTACCAGAAATTAAAAAGCTCCGAAAGGGGAGTCTACTGATCCAGATCAGCACAGATCGCCAGACCAAGAATCTTCTAAAGCTAAGATCTTTGGGCGAATTACCTGTTAATGTTGAACCCCATCGTCAACTTAACAGTAGTAAAGATGTGATTCGCCACTGGAATCTACTAAATGCTGAGGAGAAAGAGATTCTTGAAGCACTCTCAGACCAACATGTCACCACAGTGCAGCGAATCAAGACGCGAAAATCCGGAGAACTTATGCCAACTGCTTCGATTATACTAACATTCAAAACGACCACTCTCCCAGATAGGGTACGGGCTGGATATTTGAGACTGAAATTCCGGCCGTACATCCCTAACCCCATGCGGGGTTTCAAATGGCAGCACACTCAGCCTTCCTGCAAGGCCACTACCGCCCTTTGTGGTAAGTGTAGTCAACGTGCTCATGGAACCGAACCTTGATCTTCTGGTCCCAAATGCATTAATTGGCAAGGCGAGCATCCAGTCTGGCATCGTGACTGCCCCTCTTTTCAACAAGAGAAGAAAATCAGAGAGTTGGTCGTCATAGAGAAAATTTCCGCTGGTGAAGCAAGCAACGTCTCCGTGAAATTATACGCACCATGTTACCTGTGCCATTCGCTACAGTTGCTGGAGCTGTAGGTGTAGGTGTACAAACCAGCGACGTGTCCACTCAAAACTACAACGCTTCCCGTAGTAGCACGCCCTGCTTCGAGGAAAACAACAACCACTCCTCGCTCCACAGAGAAGAAGTCCAAACAGGTGCATAGCAATGAATATTTTCTCAAGTCCAGTAGCTCTACAGTCAGGGTGGCAGCCACCACCCTGAAACTTAAGGCGCAGCTAGAGGCTGCCCAGCGGGCGCTCAAAGCACCCGCCACCACTCCCCCTTCTTCACCCCCTTCGTCCTCTGTGTCAGGTGACAGGGCCTAGAAATAGAGTACGCCTCAAAAGGTAACTATGATACCTCCAGCTATGGGTCATTGTCTCCAATGGAACCTTAACGGTTTCCGTACTCATCACGAGGAACTGCAAATCTTAATACCTGAATTTGACCCTGCCATCATATGTCCCCAAGAGAGACATTTTCGTCCAAATGAATCAGTGATTCTGAACGGATACACACTTTACCGCACCGACAAGCTTCCTGACGGTCGTCGTGCACACGGTGGTGTTCCAATCGGTGTTCGAGATACCATTCACTCAAAACCAATCTTTCTCACCACCCACCTCCAAGCTGTCCCCCTCCATGTAGGACTGCCTTGACGGGGCGAGGGGGCTTAGTAAAGTAAAGTGTTCCCCTGTGCATAGCACCACGCCATGAAGGCGTATAGGGGGTGTGGGGGTAACGCCCCACACTTTCTTGATCCGGTCGTGAGTGGGGGTGATGTGATCAGCATCACGCCCCTGACCGCCTTTACCCCCCAGGGTTTCCCCCAGGTACCCATGTTATTCGACGCTGGGTAGGCGCCGGGACCGCTTCCACCGTTAGAAAAGTTCCCGGATTTGAACCGGCCGGGGATCGAACCCGGGACCTTGAGCATGGAAGTCAAACGCGTTACCGACTGAGCCACCGCAGTAGGGAGGTCAATTTCATCTCATCATTTCACCCATTCTTCATATCCATATCTCACGTTTTTCACCATTCCATCACGTCATTCATCTCCATATCTTTGACCTCCCTCTAAGAAACTCAGGTAGGGAGGTCATTTTCATCTCATCATTTCGCTCATTCTTCACATCCATATCTCACGTTTTCACCATTCCATCGTCATTCATCTCCATATCTTTGACCTCCCTATAACTAAGGGTCCTGCTAGAGGAGACAACCTCGATAAAAAAACCCATATCCCAAGGTGTGAGTTGCACGTGCCGATGGGACAGTGTTGGCTGCAGGGGTAGGTGCAGTCGCGAACGTGGCCTCGGGGATTTCGGTTTGGTCCTCGAGTAGCCTCCATTTTTGGGGGTAGGCCTTCCTCGGCATAGAGGGCATGTCGAGGCGACAATTTATGGACCCTCCTATATAAATTTATTTTGTATATGGGTACAAAAAACAACTCAAACGGGGGGAAACCCCCAAAACGAGCGCGGCCTTCGAGCCCGCTCCAAGTAGTGGAAAAGACAAGTAACGTGCCACGTTACCTTGTTATCAGTATTGATGAGAAGACCGATAGTAAGGATGTTTCTGCAACAAAAAAGAAACACGGAGTTGCTACATTGAAGGACTTGTCACCATTCCTTATCAAGAAACAGCTAGACTACGCCGCTGGTTCCGATGTTCCAGAAATAAAGAAGCTGAGAAACGGGAGTCTACTTATCCAGACCAGCACAGATCGCCAGACCAACAACCTTTTGAAGTTACGATCTTTGGGCCACTTCACTGTTAATGTTGAACACCATCGTCAACTTAACAGTAGTAAGGTGTGATTCACCACTGGGATCTGCTAAATGCTGAGGAGGAAGAGATCCTTGAAGCACTCTCAGACCAACATGTCACCGCAGTGCAGCGAATCAAGACGCGAAAATCCGGAGAACTTGTGCCAACTGCTTCGATTATACTAACATTCCAAACGACCACTCTCCCAGATATTGTACG
>NW_028143485.1:0-84190 GCF_977018435.1 Lepisma saccharinum | reverse complement strand
CTGTCATTTACCACAACTTGTTTCCTTTTTGAAGTGTTGATTACAAACATGGGTCTCCGTGCTTTGAATTCATCTGGTGAGTAATACATATCAGTACTGCCAGTAGTGACTCTCTTGAAAGCCGAAAAAGCCTCATATAATTTGAGAAAATCATCCTTGGAAATGTCTAAATTGTAATTTTCTCTAGGAAATACCTCATTTCTGCCATTTTTAAGATATATGTTCTTGATGTTGCAGCTATCAAATCTACTCGAATTTTTTTCCTGATTATTGTGTCTCCCAGTCTGAAACAGTACCACCACAAAATCGGGCATGTCAAATTGTATGCTGGAGAATGAATTTGTTGCATCAAATTCATAATAGGTACCAGTGGCAACCTTCTGTACGCATTGATATGTGTAAAATTGAAGAGGAACCTGTGGATTTTTTAGGATATCTGCTTTGTATTTAAGAGCGTAACTGGCCTCATATTCAACAACGGGGATTCTTAACTCCATAGTCTGAATAATGCACTTGCCCTCATCAGGTAAGGTATTGGGCAGAGCTTCTCCTGTAGGGTTTAATGTGCTGTACCTCATCAAAGCATTATTATCATTTGCAGCTCTTCTAAATGTGATTCTTAAACCACCCTTCCACATAATATCTTTGTAATCCGAGAAGAATCCTGGCAACAGGCGCATCGGGAACAGCACTGTGTGGCTCTTGGATAATATTTTCTCACCAGCTTCAAATCCACCGATTCTGTAGTATGAAGCCTCGGTTTTGGATAATTTTAATGTGGCCAAAGCTGTGGAGGTAATGCCGGGATAATCTATTCTGTTTATAACAACGCCATGCTTTCTGATCTCAATTTCAGAGAATAGATGCGGCACAAAATTGTCTACCAATCTTATATTAGAATTTGCCGGATAATCTGTACCATCGAGCTTTACAACATCAAATTTGATGTATAGATCTGCTCTGTGAGGGTGTATAAAGCCGTCCCCTACATCAAGATCAACCTCGATTTCTGTGTTGGGTTGATTTAAATTTGCAAATGTCCTCCTGTTTGGAGGGAATGATTGTAGCTCATAACTCTCAATATTTTCCATTGTATGTATTTTTATTTAAATGTTAATCTCTATGATAGCAGTTGTTGTGGCTCCAGCAAAATCAACTAATTCTTCTTTTTCATTAGTGACCATCAATTCAATGTAATCTATTCTATTATGGCACACAGGAAAATATAATGTTGGGGATGGATTGTAGATGATTGGCTCCATGAATTCGGAATTAGGTTTGAATGTTGCAATGATGCCAGTTTGTTTGTGAGTGCCTATGCCATTTGATTTGGTGATCATACCCTCAGCTACATTACAGTGAATATTCAGAGTCTCTATGGCTAAGAATTTGGGTATATTCATAGCAGTGTGTTTGATGGCTGCTTCAAGTTTTGTGTTGTTCTCAAAGCCTAACAGCTCTCCTATAGTACCCAGATGTACTGTCTCTGTAGCAGATACAATCTCTACTCTGTGAGTGACAGAATTTTGACTTAACACTACACCTCTGGGTAATTGAGCATTTAGAGTGGACAGATTATACTGCCCTGGAGTGATGACAATTTTTTGATCCCCAACTGCAATTGTGTTGTTGTGGTGTGTAATATTAGGTATCAAGTACATACCATAAAATGCTCTGAGAGCTATTGTTTTGGGATACACTATGTCATCATGCAATTTGAGTTTCAATATTGAATTTTGGCTGGTGAGATGGAATACCCCCATGATGTTTCAGATACCACAAGGCCTTTTGAAAATTTTCAATTGATGGTTTATTTATTTGAGACATATATCTGAGAACGGATAAACACAAATGTCCGCAATTAACATCTCTGAAGTTTTGAATACGGGCATTATTGTAATAAAGATTGGCTGATTTTAGATATTTTATTAAATTTTCAGGTGGAACACCTCCAAATGAATCAAACACAAATGCCTCATCTTTTAAATATTTAAGATAACAGATCCAGTGAGTGCCCTGATTTTTGTACTCATCCAAATTAACAATGCCACACTCTTTGTTGAGTGGTTGCTCTGGTAAAGAATCAGACATGTACACACCCCTAAAATGTTTGATGCCCAGTGGCTTGATTAAAGCTTCAATATCTTGGTTTGTAAGCGGCTCTTGTTTTTTTTAAACTTATTCATGGCTCTCTTAACACCTTTGCCTTTTTTCTCCATGGCCAGGTTATGGCGCTTCTGCTCATCTAATTCTGCCCTATTCTTCTTGGCATCTATTACTGTTTTTGCTATGGCAGCTGATCCCCCAGCCAAGCTCCCAACAGCCCCGAGAGCAGCTAAGATGGCAGGGATGGTAAATATGAATCCCCCTGTATGCAATTTTTTTCTTGATTGCTGTAATTTTTTTAATTGGGGGGTACTAAGCAACAATTTCATACCATGCCCTTTTGCAATACAAGAATTTTTTTTCTTGCGCTGCTTTTTGGTCAAAAGACTGTCAATAGTTTTAAGAGATTTAAGACCTGCATAAGGTATTTGATACATAACACCCTTGGCCTTCATTGTAGGTTTATTATATACATATTCACAACCCCCACCCCAGTTTTTGTTTGGTGCTCATAGCTATGGTGGTTCCCAATGCTGCTATTTTTTCACTCAAAGAAGCATCTTTGCTTACAAATCTACCAAATGCAGCCTCTTCTAATTTCTTGTCTGCAACATGTCTCTTGTCAAGATCAGAATGTGTGTTGTATGCTATGTCATGGTCTCTACAAGCAGCATCTAGGGGATTTACACCAGGATCACCTCTGTTTAATCTATGGTCCAGTTTTGTGCCTGGACCACAATACTGATAGCCTGGAATGTGTAGTTCAAATGGCAGCTTGTTTATAATGTCATTAACCAACCCCCGACCCTCAGAAATATTCCAAAATTTAGGTGGTAGAGTATTAATAATTTTTATGAGATATCCAATCCCCTTAGGGTCATTCACTATAAAATTAGACAATTTGGTGCTTATCATGTCCATAATTCCAACTTTTTCATTGTAAAAATTGTGGTTGCCAGCATTTTCCTCCCCTGCTATCACCAATAACCTATCTACAAGTTTCCTGACATCATCAACCCAAACAAATTCTTTAGGCAGGGTGTTGTATTGTTTGATTCCACTGCCAGTCTTGATCTGTGACCATATGGGCTTGATTAAATTGTTGTATTTTGCTCCACTGCTAGACTTGACTCTTTTTTGTGTGGGATCATTGTTCTGGTATAGAGCATCTGATTTTATTAATATTTCTTTGTAATGTTCATAATCTTGATCTGTATAGCTGCCAGGCCTCTTCCTAGTCATCAGTTCCCACAATCCAGGTGTGCCAGGGTACTTAACAAAAGCACCTTTTTCTCCGAGACGAGATTCTGAATAAACAATTATATCATCCCCCATAAAAGTTACTCTGAAATTGCCAATTCTATGAATAATGCTGCCATCAAGCTCTGTGTCAGCATATAAGCCAAACACCTCATCTTTGTTGTCTTTAGGTGTGGTTAAATATTTTTGAGCAAGAAGACCCAATTCAATAGGATCCAGAGTAGCTTCAATTCTTCGAGGAGCAACAGGACTAGGTGTATGAATACTGGAAAGTGGGGTGAATGGATAATCTAATATGTTCCTTGCAGCTACAGGCACAAGCTCTGTGATCAAATCTTGATTTTGCTCTGTAACAGTTTTGATATTCTTACCTAAATTATTAATAGCATCAATGACAGGCTGTTCTGTTTGTTTGTGTTTTTCATAAATTCCCCGGTTCTCTGATTTCCATCCCTTAAATCTTTTTACAAGATAATCTCTTAACTTAAGATCATCAATGACTGGTCGTTTCATGGTTGTTTATTTATGTCTCAACGTCTAGAAAATCGTTGATTTTATTTCTGTATTTGCCAGTATTAGGTGTTCTTGTCATATCAATTGTGACAAACCCATAACTGTCCTGGTTCCAGCACTTGCTGCAAAACTTGGAAAAATCATTGTAGCTCAAGTCCCCACCTACATATTCATCATGTATGTGTTTGAGGTTGGTATGATCTTGATGAAACACACATATAAAATTGCTGTTGTCTCGGATCAGTTGCTTCGGTATTTTAGAAAAAGTCTGTGCCAGGTAGAAGCAATCGATGTTTTTGTGTCGGCCCTGTGTAAAGAAATTTCTAACCTTGTTTTGATTATCCAGTATAACGTCATCAAACACAACAACAGAATTATCGAGACATTCATCTAATGGCTTAACATCTGGTTCAAAAGTGGCAATATCCAATCCGTCATATAGCTTCATTAGCTGCTGATATTTTAATTGTTCCAAGCTCTTAGAGAAGATATACAAGTGCCTGTTTTTCCAGTCTAACCAGTTGGGTGCCAATAAAAAATTATCAACCATTAGTGTAGTTTTACCACAAGCAGATGGCCCAACAATAAGACACCTAATATTTTCAGGCAGCAAGTTGCCATTTCTCTTATTCTGCTGTTCAGGTTCTGGCAGCCTTTTTATAACATCCCAGGTGCTCATATTATCACTTTGTCTGCATCGATCCAGCTGTTTTCCGGATGACCCAGCCATTTGACAAGTAACTTGTTGCCTTTTCTGCGGATGATTTTTTCTATGAGATATGTGTCAGGCTGTTTAGTTTTGCTGAGCTCTTGTTCATAGAACCTGCCTTTGAGAATTTCTCCTCGGTGGTCTTTTATTATATATGTGTTAAGGGTCCCGGGTTTAACTTGAACCACTGTAAATAATTCAGTGCTCCAGTTTCTCGTAAAGCCTCTTTTGAATAAGTGCTTATATTTGCTGATTCTTACTTGATCGCCCACCCTGTATTTGGCCTTTCTTGTTGTTGGCTGGTATCTAGGATAATAAACAGTGCTGATCAATTTTTGCTCATCAGATGAAGTTACTTCAGAGGGTTTCATGTTGATTGTGGAATGGACAGAATTGTTATATTTATGTAGAAGTTCTGGAAGAATATTAAGCCATTTATAATTACCTTGAAGTGTGAATTGTTTATACATAAGATTTTTTAAGGTTCTGTTGAATCTCTCTACAATTGAGGCCTTGAGATCACTGTAACTCGAGTAATGTTTTATTGACTGGCTTTTAATAAATTGTTGGAACACAGAATTATAAAATTCTTTGCCATTATCTGTTTGCAAATAGCGCGGTGATCTTCCTGAATGATTGATGATTGTCCTGATGGCTTCTGTAACACATTTTCCAGTCTTGGATTTGAGTGGCACAGCCCAGGCAAATTTTGAAAATGTGTCTATGACAGTGAGTAGATACTTGTAGCCCTTGTTGATTTTGTCTAAGTTTTTTAGCTGTCCACTTGCCAAATCAATCAAGTCGCTCTGCCATAAATCATCTATGCCCTTTGTGACTACTGGAAGTCTCTTATAATTATGTCGGGCTTGTCTGTGTAATTCATCAACAATAATTTGTCTAGACATAATATGTAAACAAGAATATTGCAACTATAGGGTGTTCAGCAGCTGATACTGCAGGATTTTCTAAATATAATTTGTCCCCTATTTGTATTTTAAATTCCAGAGAGCCATCATCTTCAGTATAGGCTGTTTCTAATGTATTGGGGTCTGTAAAATCCTCTAACTCTACACTGGTGATTTTTGGTTTGTTGTCAGCATTTGTTATCGATAAGGTGGGGTAGTGATGTGCCTGTGGTTGAAGCCAATATTTGATCTTGATTGGTCTCAATGTGCCCCCAACAAAAAACTGGTAATAAAATTGTGCAGGGGACAGCATATATATTTTGCCACCTGGTGTAAATGGCGAATCATATTCTTTGTTGGGGATGCTGTACAATTCAAGAATTACTGTATGTTTTGGATTCTCGATTATGCCCGTTATTTCTTTTTCTGCTGTAAGCAATCTGCTTGTTACAGATTCAAGGTGCTCATTGATGGTTCTAACAACATCATCATGGCCTGGCTTGATCTTTACGTCCACAACAAGTTTCTTGTATTGTTGCACAATCTCTTGTAGCTGGGTGGCAAAAACAGACAAAGCATTTGCTTGATTGGATTCCATGGTCCCTAGCTGTTGCTTGATATTAGCTACAATTTGCTGCAAATTTTCAACAACTGCCAATTTTGAATTTTGAGCAGTAAGATCATGGACCTGTCTTCTGATATCCTCAAACAGGGCATGCAGTTCATTAATATGTTGATTGGTTGGAAGAGTGGCCACTGTCTGAGTGAGTTGTTTGATCTCTGCTTGGATATTCTTGATATCTTCTGATTTCAATATCCTATTCACAGCTCTCTTAATATTTTTAAGTTCCTGTGATGTGGGAAGATTTGATACTGTATTCTGCAAAAATTCAAGTGCCAATTTTACATTGTTTAATTCAGATGCATCAGCCACATTTTGCATAGCATTTTGGAGCAGGGCTATATCTGCCTGAGAGGGTGTGGATTGTTGTAAAATTTCAAGCTTTGTTTGGATATCATCGATCAAATGATGAAAATGAGACAGCTCAGATTCAGTGTTGAGGTTTTCAAGCTTTGTGATTTGTTGCTGGACACTGACAAGAGTGTCTACAATACCGGGCAATCTGGATTCTAGTACATTTGCCAAATCACTTTGCACTGCTGCTATGATACCTTCAAGATGGGTTATGGAACTTTGAATTTTTCCAAAATCTTCATATGTTTCAAGTTGCAGCTTAATATTTGCAACACTCCGAGTTATTGCATTCAAAGCATCAGAAGATGGCAAGTTGTTCATAAAATTTTCAAGTGTCTCAATTTTTTCTTTAACCTCGGCTATGGCATTGTTCAGAGGGTCCAGATTAGGTATCTGGAGTGACTGAATCTGTTCCTTTAGAGTGGAAATCACTAGATCAAAATCTTCTTGTGACTTTATGCTTTTGACAATTGTTTGGAGCTGTGTCTGGACATTATTTATCTGCTCTTCCAATTGCTGTTTCAATTGCTCAGAGTTGGTAGCCTGGGTCTTAAATTTGGCTTGAAGAGCTGCTACAGCTTCTTCTAAACTTTGAAAATTATCTAATGTAGCCAAATCAGTATATTTCTGAAGCAGCAGTTTGAGTTCGGAATCAATTTTAAGAAGAGGGTCCATGCATTGTGATTGCAAATTTGTAATTTCTAATTGAAGACTGGCATTGAGTGTAGTTTGTAAAGCTTGTAAATCACTTCTTAATTTCTTGACTCTGACATCAAGCATCAGAATCTCATCACTGTGATCTTCATGTCTTGTATGGCCAAATATATCATTAGGCATTTTTGTTTTACTGGTTATTTATTATAGAGTATCTGATTCTTAATTCTATAAAGAAAGGTATAAGCTTGTCATAAGATCCAGGGACCTCAATATATAAGCAGTCACCAGCAGAAACAGTATATACAGTGCCAGAAATCATGTTTGAGTGCTTAATTCTGTAAATATTTCTCCCTACTGAAATTTTAACATCACCCTCAGGGGTTGTAATAAATTGCAATTGCCCACCTACAGGTAATTGGTAATGATTTAAATTATTGTTAAATATGTACAATGTTTTGCCTGTTTCTTCATCATTATCTGTAAGTATGCTGTTCAGATGAATAATTAACAAGCCACTCAGTTTAGACATTACAGATTGTAAATCAGGAGAGGGTTGTGGTGTTGGCAGCTCCATAATATTTTGTTTCTTGAACCCAAATAAGTTCATAGGCATGTTTATTTATTTCAAATCATGCTCTGTAATTGGGCATTGTTTCCCATTTTTCAAATCACAATGCCCCCAAGGTAGAGTATGTATGCAACATGATAAAATGCATCTCTTGTCATCATGTGGGTCCAGGGCCACTTTTGTTACAATATTGCTAGTCAGCAAGTGATTCTCACTCTGAATTCTATTTTCTGATGTTCTGATTGAATTCTGGGATTTGATGCAATTTTTATAATCTTCAAATACAAGCTCTTTTTCAACAGTAACTCTGCCAATGCCCTTGGCCTTTTTGACAACAGCACTACATGTTTTAAAACTGTACATCTTGGCACTTAACCCAGCAAATTCCACAATAACATCACCAAGTGTCTCATCTTTTAACTTGCCAGGCACCTTTTTGTTGTGGTGTTGTTGAATCTTTGTATGTTCACTGGTATCAAAATATTGAAACAATTCAGGCTGTGACATATCTTGATAAACATCTTCTGTTTGAATATCAAGAATAAAACTATCCGTGTCCATGTACAATAATTTTACACGATCACCATAAAAAGGTTTCAGCACATCATAATACAATATTAACATATGTAATTTGGACAATTCCAATATCACAGCCCCTACATAAATAGGTTTATCAAACTTGATCTTTGTTTTCATCATGTTGAAAAGTGCCATGTACTCATCATAAATTCTTCTGTAATTGAAGTTGGGCTTTGCAACCAATTTTTTGCTCCGGCTGGGGTCAGTAATTATTTTAACATCGGTATGTTTTCTGACATTTTCAATTGTTTTGCCATATACTGAATTCACCATCAATTTAAACAAGCCCTTATCAAATTGGCTCTTTGCAGATGTTCGAAGCTCCGTATTTGTATCAATGTATGGTTTCAACCATTCTGAGTGCCTGAACCTCAAAACTTTGCCAACTTTGGTTACTTGAACACCATGTTTCATCAGGAACTGCAGGTTTTTGTAATATGTAACATATCCCTGTTTCGGCTCCAGAGTCATCATGAGCTTCTTCTGTTTAGAGCCAGGTGAGCACTGAACCTCGGAAATTGGGGGCAGATCAGAAAATTTATTGTGCAAATGATCTGGAAATATCAGTTCAGTCTCTAAGAAGAGGCCATATTCACTGTCATCAAAATCCTGAAGATCTTCAATATTGAAATCTTCAACCCACTCAAGCCCTGCATATGGCAGTTTTTGCATCATGGCGTGACCATAGAGGTTGTTTGCATCCGCATAAAGTATATAATTTGATGGCCGTGCTGGATCATAATCAGGCATATACTTGTTATTTGCTCTGGCATATCTCTGGGAACATTGCACCATCCCTCCTCTTATACATTGTTCCATAAACAGATACTTATCTTGATCGTGGATCAGATCCAATTGCATTTTGGTATTCAAAAACGTTGCAGCCCATGCTAGACCAGGGGCACTGAAAAAATACACTGGGTCCAGTCCATAATTTTGCATGGAAGATTTTCTGAATGTCTGTATTACATCAGCTGAGATGGTCACATCAAGTTTCAAATAAGCCATGTGATAATCACGAAATGTCTTGCATTTTAAACTCTTCCACATCAACTTGGCATGGTGATAATCTTCATCAGTGATTCCAGATCCTCTGATTTTGCTGTAAAATGCTTCTTGTGGTGGCAGGGAACACTCATCAAATTTAGAAAAATCTGTGACATAGTCATATGGATATACACCCTTCCGCCTAATTAATTTCAGGTCCTGATTTGGAAACAATGCACGTGTGATTTTCAAGTCATCATCAGATAATTGAGAGGCCAGTGTAGCCAGGCTAGCAGGTAAAAATCTGTAAGAATCAAGAAATCTTATGTGAATAGGAACACCTTCAACTTTAATTTTCTTGCTAATGGCAATATATTTCTCATCATTTTCAGCTAAAATGTTTAAATTCTGCTTCTCAAACCCCTCGTATCTGATCAAATGATGGAAATCATAATTGGATGCTCCATGGCAAAATATGGGGATAAATCTTGGTCTCTTGATCTGAATATTACAGCTATTACACAGGGCCTGTTTATATCGACCATCTGTATGAGAATGGTGATGTACCTTGATATTTGTATCTGAAAATTCAGAATCACATACCGGGCATTTTTCTGCATTGTTGAAATCTTCAATCTGTTCCTCTGTTAAAGGCAACATAGGCTTTGATATTAATAAGATGTTAGATGCTATGTCACGGCACACATTTTCTATTATATGTGCAAATATTTTGATGGCATTTGGTCCCTTGTATGAATATTCTTTAATAACAACACCATCCCGTATAACCACACAACAAAAGCTGGAAGGTTCATGTAGCTGGTACGGTGTAATTGATGATTCTTCTGGATCTGGGCTACAGAATGCAATAGGTTTGAGGTTCGATTCGAAATCACAGACAATATATGCTGGGTGTTCCAACAAGGCTTCATACTTTTTGAATTTGCAATTTTCACTTGGATTGGGCATCACCATATGAACAGGTTTATGGTTGCCACAGTATTTCAGATGCTCAATTAGCTTGTTTTTAGCAATTTCTGCACTCTCTTCCCGAACCCCCTTCACCATTTTTTGACCATCAAATACAGTCAAACATCTTCTGCACAACTTGAATATTGTATGAGTTTTGTCTAGTTGTGTTCTCACTAAAGCTTCAAGATTATGTATCAGAGTGTAATGGTATGTATCATCTCCTTCAATTAAGAGCAGATCAATCGGAATTGCAGATTCATCATCAATTGCACTGATTCTGAGAGGTGCTATCGGACAATTACCAGTGGAACAAATAAATACATTAATAGATAATTGTTTGCCATTGATATGCCTGGCCTTTTTTTCAAATTTATCAATATTCTCTACAGATGACCACGGCTCTTTTGTTTTTGATATTAGCAGGCAATGGTACATAAGTAGATCCTTGTAATGGGCTGAATTCAGAAATATTAACATATAGCTTGTGTGATGAACCGCATAGGCTCCATCCTGACTCTTTTGCCGCAAATTCAGAGTGTTTGATGTTCAGTTGATTTATCAAGCTGCTTATTATTGTGTCTGAATTTGCATTTGAATATACAGGTACAGTTTCTGTTATGTGGGGCTGTGTAAATTTTGTGCCGTTTGGCTTCTTATATTGTACAAACAATTTGAGGGACAGTTTATAAGAGCCATTTTGTGCATTAAGAATTGCCTGCAGATCAGAATTTACACTGTTCAAGAAATTCTCAATGCCACATCTTGGCTCTGATACAAACCGGTGATCCCTTAATTGGCCGTTAAAACTGCTACGGATAGGTGCATGGCGTAGCTGTTTTGCTGCTCTAGTATTAACAGGTGCTTCGTGCTTTCTTTTCAGACCAGATGTAGATGGTTGAGGGGGCAATGTTGATGACTGTGCAGAGCAAGTATCTTTATGTTTATATGTGAAATATTCCATGTTATATTTTCTATTGCATTTGGGGCAAATTTTTGTGGGAGTTTTGTATTTGTCTGGATTACAAATTTTTTGATGCTTGGCCCAATTAGAGCTGGATATATTTTTATTGCACTGATTACAATATTTTTGATTCGGCATTTTTGCTGTTGTTTATTATATACAATTTCCTGGGTTTCAATTCAAAACTTTATACTGGATAAAAAATATCAGTTGGGGTTCAGCACTGTGATTTGTATGTGTGTGTATATGTATATATGTGTGTATACACTTAATATTTTTGGCTTTGGTATTTATATACAATTTCTTGGGTTTTAAATCTAATCTCTATGCTGGATCAGTTGGGTTTAGCACTGTGCTTTGTATGTGTATATGTATATATGACATTACTTGGGTTATTCCGCCAAATTATATGCTTCAAGTCTCCAATCCAGCAATGGTGAAGAATCTGCACTGTACCCTGGCTTTTATAGTTTTACAGAGCCAATAGAAACACTGTAGGGGTACATTCAGAAACATGAGCTATTCTCTAACATTTTTGCCGAAGTACTTTCTTCTGAATGAACCTCCCGTTTTTCTGCTGAGCATACATGCAATCCGTACCGCAGCGCCTCCACGCTTAGGGGAGCGGAATTGTCTGGAACTAATCGATGCAATCCATACCGCAGCGCCATTGCCTCCCGGCGCGGCGGTGGACAACTCTGGAACTAATCGATCAGAATAAAACTGCCGGAGCTCGCTCTAATAAGACTCAATGCGGGCAAATAGAACTGTGCACCGTGCGGAAAGTATCGATCCCACCGCTTTGGGGCCGTCATGCGCACATATTGTTCAAGTATTGATCTTATACTTTCTCGGGGCTTGATTTTATATATGAACAGATTACAACAAAGAAACTGAATGTAACAAATGCAAAATATCCCAGTTTCTATTCAATCCTTTTATCTGAATTGAAGAAACCAACAATTCACATATCCCCATACCGCCATATGCTTGTCCTATTATTTTACTAATAGGCAATGTTCTTGAAGAGTCCTAATAGGCAATGTTCTCAAAGAGGCCTAATAGAACAAGATACGGCGGTATGAGAAAATATGTGAATTAAAGATATTTTAGTAATATACGACGTCTAAGAAAGGAATATTCAGCTCCAAAGTACTTTGTTTATTGCTTGCTACCATTTCCCTATTACTGGCAAAAGAAGTTAAAAATATTGACATAATGAAAAAAATAGACTTGTTCCCAAGTATTCACCGAGTTCAGGCATTTGCACATAGATGGGTCTGTTGTCACGGAGCAATTCTAGAAGAATTACATTATCTTAATGCTAGATATACAAGTTGAGCCTGGTACCCAATTGAACTTAAACCAGAAGTAAATATGTATGTATGTGTGTGTGTGTGTGTGTGTGTGTGTGTGTGTGTGTGTGTGTGTGTGCGTTGGTATACCCGTCATTAGGAGGAACAAGATCAGAAAAATTACCAGCATTAAGAGGGACTTTTTCATTGCGAGGTAATTTTGGTGGTTCCTCGGAACGAGAAAGCACATTATTTAATATTATGGCCGAACCGGCAAAGGAAAATTTAATGTCGTGGAATTAATCGACGAAGGGGACCAAGATCTATATTTTGATAAAAGATAGAACAATGTCCGACAATTGTACTCGGAGTTATGCTACAAAACAGTGCATTTTTCTGGTTCCTCTTTTCGGGGCATTGTGCCTGTACGTGTGTATCAGGTGTTTATCGGTTCCTCTCAACGGGGCTCTGTGCTTATCACCTACACACAACGTGTGTGTCGTTTGTGCGACGCCAGAGACATCTGCAGTGTGTGAAAAATTGCGGAACTACATCAGCGGTGACGTCAAGGCGGAGCGAGGAAGATCGTAGGGGGTGGGGCCTGCGGTTGCAGAGAACAGCGTTGTCGGATCTCCCCCTCAACTTACATGACTCAGCATTTTTCACTGACGGCTGTGAACGTTGCATTGTTCGCAGTGCTGCATAAGTTGCAACGCTGGAGAATGCAGCGTTGCTACATCATTGCCTACATGGGAAATGTTAACGGCGCTTCACGATTGCGTTCTGAGAGGGTTCGTTGTGTGATAGTAGCCGTATTTAATATATCGGTTTGAGCTTGGGCAATTATGTCTCGTATTTCTCGGAAAATATATATATCAACTAAGAATTGTAGCAATCTGACGGAGGGCGCGTGTGAGCGAGCAAAGAATATTGTAGGAAATGCTTGTGTATTTCGTCATCAAGAAAGCAAACTAGTAGGATTTCTTCTTGTATTAATTAACAAAATATTCAACCAGAGTTCCTGTGCTAGAATACTGGAAATGATTAATCTGACTAAAACACAAAAGCCAGATACAGGACAATATAGTACAAAAACAACATACATTTTTACGTTCTTAATTATGGTCTAACTATTCGTTTTCTCCGTCTACTCCACTCGTTAAAAATTTGCTCCTCCTCTGTGGTGACAGTGGCGTATTTAAGAGTACGACTTTAATCTCCTTCCCGAAATACCTTCCACCCTTAAAATGTTTCTTTCGTCACTAGAATGCAGATGCATATGTTCAAAAATGGCAAAATACGTAGTTAAACATTAATAAGAATAGGTTCTTCACTAACATTTCAATATTTTTCGTAATACATGTCTCTAAACTAAGGTAGAATTCATACCGAACTTACAGGCGACACGTGTTGCTTGAGGATTTCACCAATCCAACGCAAGTTTCTGAGCCCTATTATGCCTGCCCCTACGTTATGAAACGTTGATGTGGATTGACGCGTTTCCAATTATGTCATTTGCACTTGCTGTTTGGAGTGAAATCCACGTGTTGCTTGACGTTTCGGTCTGAAAGTTACAGGCGACAAGCAACACGGAGATGCCAAGCAGCTTTCAGACCAAAGCGACACACAACACATGTCGCTTCGGAACTAGTCAATCAATATCAACGTTTCACACCTTAGCGGTAGCCCCAGAAGACTGAGTTCGACTGGTGAGATTCTCAAGAACTACATGTCTCTTCAATGTGAAATCTCTCAATGAGAGAAGAGCCCAGTTCGAGAGACATGTAAAAGCTCACTAAAGCAACACATACACCGCGCACAAGTGAACAGACCAAGTCAATTTGATGCACGGCCCGAGCGACATGGTGATTTCACACCCAAGCGACAAGCGACACGAGACCCTTCAATCTAACGCAAAAGATTCATTGCGTATGCGGGAACAACAGAAACAGGTGACACGATGCACCGTATTGAGAACATAGTCCAGTCCAAGCTACAAATGCATCTTGTGTCGCTTCAGTTCAAAATTTTTGTTTTCAAGAAGCACGTTACATGGGGATTTCACACTGAAACGACACGACACGCATGATTTTGTGCGAGCAATAAAGGTTTCGATTTCCTGTGGGGCATAGCACCTTGCACTGGCGTACACAGGGGGGAGCTGATGGGGCTACTGACCTCCAGAAATTTTAAGAAAATCCAAATTTTTAGATGAAAATTTGTTAAGAACTCAAAGAAAGGAAAGATGTAAACGCAAACCTCCCTTAAAGTTAAAATGACACCCGATAACCATTTCTGTCTTCGAGTACAATTTTAATAGAGTGAAAAGTTCAAAATGTACGATAGCCTATATATTTTATTCGGTATCCCACAATTCTAGAACAAAGCTATATACTATACACCTTTACAATTTCAGCCCCTCCAGAACAAAAATCCTGCTTACGCCAGTGGCACCGTGAGAACAATTGGAGCAGACTATGATATCGAAAACCAGAAAACTACGGCGACTCAATTGTATTTAACTTAGTATATGGCACATGTTTTCCCTCTTCTCGAGTGGCAGCAACGAATCGTCCCCTACGTATGGTCAGTGCATCGCCCACTGGCATATACATGAGGGAGGGATGAGAGACAGGCCTGCGGCAAGGAGTAGCAAGTCTCCATTTTGACTTCACAGCCTAACAATGAAAACTAAAGGTGGCCAGGAGGGGAAATTTCCTTTGGGCTCAGGATCGTGGTGTGTGTTGCAAGGCGTGCTGTCGACAGTGGCGGCGATTGGGTTCCAAAACTGGGTTGGGCAAAGGAACTTTACTTTTCCTTTATAGATAAGCTTTAGCATAGTATCGGATCAAAATTGGCTAAAAGTGGGGGGGGGGGGCAACTGGCGCCCTACGCTCCCTCAGTCAGTAATGATTATTCGACTGTGAAATCAGTTGAAATATTGGAATCAGATTCTTTTCTCATTCATCCATACACATTCTATTTCATTTCGCTTTGTAATAAAAATAAGCACTTGATAAATTTTAAAAAATATATATTTTTAAAATTGTTTTTAAAATCAACGAAATTAGACAGAAATATGACTGACACATTTTAAGAAAGAAGTTACAGTCCGTGAATTACTTTTTCACAGTGTTCAATAATTTTATTAGGAAGCGCTTTTCTGCCATTTTATTTAACCGCAACGGTGCGGATGTGTGGTGTTTAGAAGAAATTTAGGAAGGGACACGTCATGCCCAGGCCGGGATTCAAACCAGAAAACCCTGGCGTCGTATTACACTGAACTAACCTATCCCCCAGATTTTGGAGGACAGAAAGTAAGTTATTAATATAATATACAAGATGTAATATATTATATATTACATATTATATAATATAATATTCGAACCAGTGTATAGGGCCTTCCCGATGGCGCAGTCGTTGCCTTGTAATCAAGGGGTCCCGGGTTCGATAACCGGTGGAGGAACATAGTGGTTCGGATCCCACTTTAAACTGTAGGTCCAGTCCCGATTAGCCTTACTGTGCATAAAGTGGACTTAAAACACCAAATCAAACCAAACCAGTGTAGCTATAGTGCACCTCCACTGCATATCGCCAGTTTACAATGCGATTCTCATATTCTCTATACCCTGTACTATTCACAGTTACAATACAAGTGTTAACCCATTGAGAAACCTAGGTTTGCCATTTTGGAATCTCTCTCTCCAGGAAGTAGTGTAATCAAGGGGTCCAGAGTTCGTTACCCGGTTGAGGCAATTGCATGGACGTCCGCAGGATTTTTTCCAGGGAGGGGCAAGGAAGGTATTTTTTCCAGGGGGGGGGGGGCAAACGAAGGCAAATTTTCCCCAAAAATTGTGTTGTTCCCTAAAAAACATTGCTTTAATTTGAATTTATGGTGTTCATACAATAATTAACACATATTATTGCGGCTAAAATGAAATTATATGTGTGAAATACAGATTTTTAGTTGACTTTCATTTTCCAGGGGGGGCCACGGCCCCCCTTGCCCCCCCTTCCGGACGCCCATCGGCAATTGTGGTTCCGATCCCACTTTAAACTGTAGGTTCAATCCCGATTACCCTTTCTAGGCATAAAGTGTACTTAAAAACAATCTTACATTGAACTTGATTGAAATTACATTTTTGCTTGCAAGTTTGAATATGTATATTAATATTAATAATATTAACAATAATTAGTGGAGGCACACTTTAAACTGTAGGTCCAGTCCCGATTAGCGTTACTGTGCATAAAGTGGACTTAAAATACCAACTCAACAAGAACAACTCTTAGAGTGCCATGCATCTCATGTCATATTCACCGCCGAATGTTACGTTCTAAAGTGAGACCGCTGTTATTGTTTACAACAGGTAAACACCGATCGCCGATTTCTTTCCTGTACTGTCGGCAGTTTATAAAGGCAAGCCGCCATTTTCTTTCTTTTGTCAGCATTGTTGTTAAGAATTGTTTCTTCTTATGTTTCACGTAGTCTGTGTTTGTCGATAAGTGCCTATAGCTCAATGTCAGGTGCTTTGTGTTATCCTTTGCGTTGTTGATACACCGTTTTTGTTGTCTGCCTACTGTCAGATCAAAAATTATGTATACTCGAGTTTTGGACTCCAATTAAAAATTAATCAGTAGACCTACATAAAAACGAGTTACATCAAAATTTGACTGTTTCAATTCTGTATTAAGCTATAGTAACCAATTCTTTTTCGAGTATGATTCGATTTTTAGTCGTCTTGAGAATAAAAAAAAGTGCCGTTTTTTGCGTTTTCCAAACAAGAAATCAAAAAAATTTAAAAAATCGTCCGATCGTGATCGAATTTAAATATGCAGGTAGAAAGGTTGTAAATAGAATTCTTAATTTTCAATTTTTTTTATTGGGTAAAAAGTCAAATGTGTCATCAATTTTCTGAAACATATTCCCTCCCATCCCGTGGGAAAATACCTTGCTTGCATTTCCTTGGAAAAAATCTTCCAATTTTTCATGTATGTCATTGGCCTCCCTTCAACAAGCTGTTCTTTTCAAATTTTTGGCCTCTCCGATGGCGCAGTGGTAGCATCGTCGCCTTGTAATGAAGGGGTTCCGGGTTTGATTCCCGGTGGAGGCATATAGTGGTTTGAATCCCACTTTAAACTGTAGATTCAGTCCCGATTAGCCTCACTGTGCACAAAGTGTACTTAAACACCAACTCAATCAATCAATCAATCAAATTTCTAAACATGTCTTGTACTAAAACCGAGCAAGAGTGAAGCAGTTGGAGTTTTAAAACCCACTTTATGCACAGTAAGTCTGGACCTATAGTTTAAAGTGGGATCCAAACCATTGTGTGCCTCCATTGGGTATCGAACCCGGGACACCTTTCGCTAGTTTTATCCACTTTCATTGGCATATTATTGGAATTTCAATTAGTGGCTAAAACATGCATGCATGTTTCATGTTTTCTTTATTTTCAACACCGCGCCCCTTAAATTTCATTCCACACCCTCTCAGCACTTCTACAGAGCATTCATTCCCCGACATTCGCTACGAGACTCGGCGGCTAGCGGCCCGGCGTCAGCGCTTGTCTTTCCCAGTGAACGGGTCCGCGACAGTCGCACGCTAGTCTGTTTTTTTCGCTCTCCCTGCCTTCGCTCTCTTTCCCTTTCTGTTGACGTTGCAGACTGACGCCAGTATAATCCTCCCTCGGAAGTTGTGTTGTGTCGTGTCCGTGTGTTGAAGATTGTGGCTTAATATGGCACAACAAAAGTTTACATTGCAACAAAGAATTTACGTTGTCGAGTATTACTTCGGAAAGAGGAATTGTGGAGAAGTGCGACGACGTTTTGCAACGAAATTTCCTGGTGTTCCCGTTCCACATAGAACCACTATATTGAACCTCGTAAAAAAGTTTAGGGTCAGTTCTGAATAAAAGTGGAAAGAAAAATGGGGAAACCTAAAAAATAAAGTATACAAAGACAATCCGCACACCATCAGTGAGTTATAAGAGAGTATTGTACGAGAAATCGGGAGAATTACAGTAGTAAACGAACTTGCACGTGTAAATGCCAATTTCATTCGGAGATGCCAGGAATGTGTTGTAGCAGAGGGACATCATTTTCAACACCTTCTGTAGTCAAGGTTAGTACACAATATGAAAACTGTAATTTTAATAGCCGACTCTAGCGACTGTCGCGGACCCCGTTCACAGGGAAAGACGAGCGCTGCTACCGGGCCGCTTGCCGCCGAGTCTCGTAGCGAATGTAAGGGAATGCTCTGTATATAATTAATTCTGGCAACGCACCAAGATTTACGGTTGTGGTTTTCTCTCCGTTGAGGACAACGAGGACGTTTATGTAAGCAAATAAATAAAATAATAATAATAAACAGTTGTGTTTATATACGTACGTATACGTATATAATTTGTATCCCCTCCTCCACATTCACCTGAAAGTGGCAACAGTTGTGATTCGTGGGACCGTCTGCTCAGTTGATATCTATGTTTTGGCTTTTCGAGTGTGTGCAGTATTCCCCAAGGCCCTCTTCTCTTGTTGTTGCTGTGCAGAAACACAATAATCCTGAAATCGCTTGTATGGCTAGGAATTAAGTACAATGTAAGTGACAGCGTTGAAGAGATTAGAGGGAAGAAATGGTATGGCAATGAGCGAAGTTGCCAAACGAAGAATGTGTGTATGAGAAATTACTATTGTTTTTGCATGCTTAGTTCGTCATTAACTTCTTTCCTTTTGTTGCAACATATGATTTTTACTTCGAGACTTATAATAGGTCTGTGTGGGCCTCCCTGATGGCTCAGTGGCAGCGTCGTCACCTTGTAATCGGGGGTCCATGGTTCGATACCCTGTGGAAACACATAGTTGTTCGGATTCCACTTTAAAATGTAGTTCCAGTCCCGATTAGTCTTTCTGTGCATAAAGTCGACTTAAAACAACAATTCAATTCAATTATAATGAATGCTTTCATTATACTTTAATAATCCTAATTATTATGCACTGAAATATATATTGATACAATCAACTCCATAAAATGCTGAAAATTGATATTGGAAATATTAATAGATTGAAGAAACAGGTGTATATAACTTTACTCTTCTTGTTTAAAGTAATCGAATTTTGAAGGAAAATGTAACTCACTTCCCCTTTTGTTATTTAGTGTCTAGTGGAGTGACCTACTAATTCTGACAGCAAATTCAATGAGTCATGATATTCATCCTGGTCAGGCAGGGTGTGGCTGCCTTTAGATTGTGTTTCATTTATCACATATTTAATAGTTCATCCTCATGCCGCAATTAACCTGGATACATATAATTTTGACCATAAATAGCAAAATGCAAGTAAAAACTTCTTGAAATTTACGATTTTCTTCGCATCAAAATTGTGGACATACGCCTAGTAGGCTCCTGTTGTCTGCAAGAAAAAATCTGGAATTTTATGAAATTTCTTGCCGCGTCTCATCGGGCTTGAAATGTATTACTTCACAAGCAAATTTTGAACAACTGTACTATCTTGCATTACGAGTTATAAAAGTAAGTAAATTCATCAAAAACTTTCACAAATCGTGTTTTAATACTGTCATAAACAGAATAGTGAATTGAAAGTGTCTGGGTATGGTTTGTGGAGGAGGTTTGTGTCTTTTTAAAGGTATCATTATCGTAAAATCTGATAATAGTCATTTAAATGTTTTTAGTGAAAGAATAGCCTCACAGTTTCCATACGTCTGAATTACTGGCTCTACAATGGCTTTTGTGATAGTTCAACGGTTTGAGAGCTTTGATAAGTATTGATTGTGCCAAGCTCGCACTGGCGTACCCATGTAGAAGTCGAATAAATGAGAAGATGGCAAAATTTTAGACTGTGTGCTAAGAAGAATAAGCCATAACCAGTGGCTCAAATAACACCCCCGCAACCCCATCGTGCGGGGAAGGGGGCCGAGCTTCGGGGGTGCATTAATTTTTGTTGATTTGGAGTTTTTTTAAGTTCACTTTATGCACAGTAAGGCTAATCGGGACTGGACCTACAGTTTAAAGTGGAATCCGAACCACTATGTGCCTCCACCGGGTATCGAACCCCGAACCCCTTGATTACAAGGCGACGACGCTACCAATGCACCATCGGGGAGGCCCTGGGGGCGCATTACGAATGACTGATAGTTCACAAGTTTTCTTTTTGGCGTTAAAATATATTTTCAACCAAACATGTATTTTTATGCACCTGCAACTGCAAACATAAAATGTTAATCACTAGAAAAGTAGAAAGCGAATTACCAGATTAGAAGAAAACCCTTCATTAGCTGTATATTTCAACCTCCGATTATTATACCCTAGTACTTAAACCGGACAGAAACGTCGTCGCCTTGTAATCAAGGGGTTCCGGGTTCGATACCCGGTGGAGGCACATAGTGGTTCGGATCCCACTTGAAACTGTAGGTCCAGTCCCGATTAGCCTTACTGTGCATAAAGTGGACTTAACACACCAAATCAATGAATTAAACCGGACAGAAAAGAGAGATTTTGGTTATGCTACTCCTCTATTTTAGACGCTGTTTATTGTGTTGGTTGGTTTCTTGTGTTTATTAGTTGTTTGCCAATAGGTTCGATAAACACTTTAATGGTGCATGGTGTAAAGGTAAAATTAATGATTGGATAGGTTTAAGTAAAAAAAGAAATCAAAGAACACCAAACCGATATCACATGATATTTTTGATGTTGCGATATTTTTGCAACTATTAGTTACAAGTACGAAATTTGGTGATTTGAATTAACTGTGAATTATCAAGTTGATACAATATGATATGCCTATTCTAGATCAGCCTGTCTGTTTGCCTGTTTTACTCGGCCCAACAATCGAACCCAATCTGAACGTAGCTGTCACGATCTACGTAACTCAGTTCTGCGTAATTCGGTTTTATACGTAAATTACTGTAGGTCTCGGGAAAATATAATTTTAAAACGTGTTAATTAACCTTTACTTGTACGTAATGCATTTATAGGTAATTCTGTGTTATACCTATAACATCCACTTTAAACTGTAGGTCCAGTCCCGATTAGCCTTACTGTGCATAAAGTGGACTTTAAACAACAAATCAATCAATCAATCAACCTATAACATAAAATACAGTTGATTTGTACGTAACCAAGCTACAACAATGTCACACAAAAACACAAATACGCAACAGGATAGGTGGATATGGCGGCGGTCGGTCTGGATTTGCGAGAAAGGGGAGTGCGGCGCGGCGGCGTCACAGAGAAGACAACAAACAGAGGCGGCACGCGGCATGAAATCAGAGGAGATTTGACGCAGTTGTTGAGAACAAGATACGAATTTTATTTTGTAGGTACACTAGGTTGGCCACGTTTTCTTAACAGAAAATTAGGACATTCATGGATGCTAACAGGGGGGGGGGGGGGTTGTAGCTATAACTAAAAGAGCACAGGGTCCAGTACACCCTGCCCCCCTCTTTGGCAAAGAAAAAGTCATGCTGCTTATATGTTTCCTGAAACATTACATAATTATCTTTAATCTATTTTCCTCTTGATTTTATTTGATTTTTGTTATTTAACACCGTCTTATTGTCACTTTTGGCTAATTGCAACAATGAATATGAGTTTAAATTCATGAGAGAGGAAAAGTTACCTGCTTGGTCAGAAAGTAAATTGTATACGGGAAGTCAACGCTAATCCACATAAAACTATTCAAGTGACAAATGTAATGCACTTAAGAATTAAACTTTTAACTTGTAAATTCGTTAATTTAGCACTTTATTACAGAAATGACCTGTATTGTACTGTATGTTGTAACTCAAAATAGATGCAGTTATTTTAATAATGGCGTGTTATGTAAATCTGATTTGTAAGTAATTCTCAGTTATACGTATTATTTTCTCTTCACCTTGACATACGTATAACTCAGGTTCAACTGCATAGCCATTGTGTTTTTCAACTCCCGTCAATAGTAGCATCATGTATCTGTTGGGATCAGATTCAATGGTAAACCATATTGCTCGAGGAGTGATGCCCAAAATAATCAATACCACCCTCTGTGAGGCAAAGGGTCATAAGATGGAGGGGGGCGCTAGTTGTCGTGGTGGATTCATTCTTGTGTAATATTCGCTTATTTCCAATTTCCAAAAAGTAACCTCAAGAAAGGTATCAAACTGGAATGTGTGATCTCACGTTTGGAAAGATGGCATTTCTTGCTTACAATTTAACTGTTCATTTTATTATAATTTTTACACTATAAGGCAGAAGTGTTTGAAATTTGCAACGGGAAGGTGAAGATTAGACTATGTACTTAAGTAAATAGTGGAGATGGGTCAGTGCTTCGAAGTAATTCGTTACTTATAATGCCGCCGTTTTCAACTAATACTTAAATTCATCGAGTACCTAACTGTAACGCAGTTACCTTCCAAAGGGAATAACTGCAACTCTGTTACTTTTTAGGTAAATGTAACAGTTTTTTTTAGTTACTTCTAAAGTTACTTTTCCCGGTAATTATATGCTAACTTTGCGAACAATAGGACGAAAGAGAAAACATGACAACTCTCTTTATGATTGCTTGTGTCTCCGGGAATCTGGAGTAACCAGATATCGACGAAAATACGATACAGTCAGTACCTTTTCATTTCTATGCTCAATTTAGAAGCATGACGTACGAGTATCTTAAGTAGTAATGTAGTATAAAGATAATACAACAAAAATTGTGACATGCTTAATTATCTACATCTGAATCTAGAACTGTAGATTCGGATCTTGTATGAAAATAAAAATCGGGTATCCGGAACCGAAAATCAGAACCGGATATCAGGATCCAGTATCACCCGAGTTCCAGATCTAGCCATCCCAAACGCTAGTTCCTTTCCTTGCGATAGATCCGGCCTCAGGGTTGGCTGCGCCCTGTTCGAGGAAACAAGCTGGCGCCCACCTCTTCATTTTCAAGGATTATCTTGTGAATTACATGGGAGTACATTTTCGCTAAATTCATTCCTCTGATTCAATGTCACGAAATCTGTTTTTGTGTCTTGAGAATATAAAGAAAAATGCATGTCTCATTTCAAAAACATGTAAGTTCATTTTGTAGGAATATTCATTCCTTTTTGAGGAAACCTAAACTTGGAAAGTCTTAGCTAAATATCTCTACATCCCGGCAGGGATGCCCATTCCCCAAGGCCTTTGACGCACTCCTTCCCCCATAAAGATATAATATTTCCCCCACCCCCACCTTTATGCCGAATTATTTACTGAAATTATTTTGGTCACAAAAAAATTGCGGAACAATACAATATAAACAAATGTAAGCACTACATGTTTACTTTAGGTATTGTTTTCAATATATACATTTATATGTTTATTATATGTTACTTTGACATTGATTGGGGGTCCCGGGTTCGAATCCTGGCCTGGGAATGGATGTTTGTTAGTGTTCATTCATCAATTTCATCATGATCCCATCTTCACAAATTAGCCAAAAGTGGCACAAAATGCGAAGTAAGATAAAGCAAATCAATCAATCTATTTGACGTTGAGTGAAATAACAATTAGATAAATTATAATAACTTCTGACGTTACAAAGTTGTTGCAGCAAAACTATCGATAATTTCCTCATTTTGTACCACTTTGAAATATCGGACACACAGGATGGAATTATGGTAGACTTTAACCACTCATCAGCAATTCACGAACGTAGTCTGCTTTTAATGATTCTTATGACTAGGGAACGGAACTTTATGTGCTAAAAAACTCAGAAATATTTATTTTTTATGTGTCATAAATGTTGAAAATATGTGATAAAAACAGGAAAATATGTGACAAAAATAAAAACATTTGGTAACAAAAACAAACTATAACATGCATTTTAAACACCTGAAATTAGTTTCTAAATGATTACCTCTTAGCGAGCTATTTTTTGGAAGAGTTGCAGTGGATCACCATAGTTCTTTCCAAATTCTCCATTGTAAATCTGTGACGATTATCTCTAAAAAGCATCTTATATTGTGAGAAAGATGGCTCCACGTCACAAGAAACAATTCTTGCATATTTGAAGCACGAAATGTCACTAACGCTGAAGTTTTCCAAAGCTTCCTCTTCCTCTACTTCACCTCCTTCCAAAACACATGCAATTTGGCACAATGTTTGAAAACCTTGGTTTTTCCCCAAAAATTCTGTACATTTAGACATTTAGATCCAGTGAGTTCTTTCAGTTTCGTTTCTACTATACGGACTTCACCAATGGAAGCTGCCAAAGTGTTCGCGGACGATTCAAGCTTTCATATGGAATTAGAGAGAATGGACAGGTTTGTTGAGATGTATGCCAATTCGACTTTTAAGGAGGGCTCCATCAACAGTTCTTGCAGAATTCTTCTTTGTCGAGATCATTTACAACAGATACAATTTTTTTCAAAGTTCTGGGCATAACATCTGCATCGCGTAACTACAGGTGTAGGGGGAAGGGGAACCTCAGGACATTTTTGTTTAAAAATGTCTATTCTTCTAGGCGACTTGATAAAAACTTTCTTCCCATTTGAAACCAGTTTATCGACATTGGGATAAAGAGCTCTTATCTTTTCACATACTCTATGCAACGCATGCGCCACACATGTAACGTGCACCATTTTGGGGTAGCTAACGGCAAGACCACTGCATGTAAGCTGCAGCATCTGTCAAGAGAAGAACATTGTCAAATTTTATGTCTTCTGGCCACAATAGCTGCATTGCTTCATTAAAAAGCCTTGCTATCGTTACGTGTAGCCAGCCCCAGCTACTTACAGCTATTTTCTCCCGATAGGATCGTAGGCGAGGTGCCAGAAGTCTGCCAGCGAGCGTTTTCAAAGACAAAACAAACCTAGCACTCTCGATATGAAAGAAGTGCGGAGAATAAACATTTTTCCTTGGAGGATTTCGAGGTAGATGAAGTCAACGAGCGATTTTATGTATTTAAAATGAAAATTCGCAAAATATGTATTTACATACGGAAAACTGGAAAATATGTGTTTTTATGTAAAATAAAATTTGCTGTGTTGACATATAAGGCTATGATAAGAATTTTGGCAAAAATGAGGGTCTCTATCTTATCGCAGAAAAAACATTTATTTACCTAAAGTTCCTTTCCCTACTTATGACACTCCTTGTGCATTGTGCAGAGCAACTTGTCACTGGTATGGTGATCAGAATATTATACAATACCTGCACATTTGGAAAGGTCGAAAACTGGACAACAACAACGTATGGTCTAAAAAAGCGATTCTTAAGGGTTAATGCATTTCTGCTGATCGTACATAATCTTCAGAACCCTTCATGTCGCCTGTGCCTGAACTGAACTTTCACTCTCTTTTAAGGAGTTGTGCATAGATACAATGTTTGCCACTGGTCGAGATGCCAGCAATCGAAAGGCGCATGGCATTCGAAACCTTTCATTGCAGTTGAAATTAAAAGACACAAGATAGAAAAGGCACGGCTCACTTTCACGTTTGCTAACATAAAACGTACAAAACTGCTGAGTCTCACTGCCATTGTTAGTGTACTGAACCTTATTATTATCAGTTTGTTTGCTTGACTAACCTTGTATTAATGAGAACAGCATGTCCCCCACCCATCCAAACCGATTCTAAAGGCATGTGGGGGGGGGGTGTTTCATTTCTATCCCATCGCCGTGATCAACCACAGGTAGGTAGATAAACTGTACATAATAACAATCATAACTAAAAATCAATAACAAGTGAATCAAACGAAACGATCCCCACATTTTTGTGTGAAGATATGTATAATTGGTAGCTAAACTATAAACTGTTGTCCCCCCTAAATATTCCCATGACTCAGGCACGCCATGAATCCCCCTTGTGAGCACTCCTGGGTCCCGATCAAGAAAAGAATTCGGCGCCACACATAAATTTTAGGAAGAAAAATCTTTTAGTTCTGTCGGAATTAGTTTTAAGAGAAGAAACATTTGATTGATTTATTGAGTTGGTGTTTTAAGTCCACTTTATTCCAATATGGCTAATCGGGACTGGACCTACAGCTTAAAGTGGGATTCGGGCCATTTTGCGCCTCCACCGCGTATCAAACACGAGACCCAAGGCAGAAACATTTGATGATGCCTAAAATGTTTTAGAGTGCGAGTAAGATTTTTTTTGCCAAAAATATGTTTATTTGCAAACCAAAAACAACATTAGTTTGATAATGCACCAATATTTTTAAAGTAATAGGCCTAAGTATAAACTTGGTATGACCCTTTTCAAAACATTTGTATTGCGAGTGTAGTGAGCAAAAAAAAAAAATATGATCTCTCAAACATTTCCCACATTTTTATTTTTCGTTCATGGATTTGGGGATGCTGTAATCCCATCAGCCCCTTGCATCTGTCTCTTACAAATATGACATGCGAAATTAGGAAGTATTCCGTCATATCGCGAAATATATCAGAAAGGGTGGTTTTAGTGCAGAGGCAACACAACAATCAAATTAATCTTAACTGACGCGCCACCACAGCTACAGCGCCTTGATGCGGTGGCACCGTTTGCATCGCCCTAAAGCCGGCCTTGCCTTGCGATCTAGCTCAAATCGTATATCATAAGGAGAAAAAGTGTGCGAAGTTCAGCAGTCTGCCAGTGACGTAACCGATAATATGGCCCATTGATTTAGTTCGTTAGTTAGCAGGATCTTAGAAACTGCCTGGATAAATTTAACCCAACGCGTGCTCACACGTTTCAGTTTGGTGTTTCAACATGTTATTTTTTTCTCGTTTTTATCAATTGTGTGATTCCATTCAAATGTTCGAAATTAATAAAATAAAATTAATCAATAAAGGTATTACTAAGTACAAGCTTTAAAACAATTAAAATTACACAGCGTGCGTCCTGCCGGGTTAACAATTGCAAGAAAACAACTTGCAAGCAGAACAAATACGTCTCGATTCTCCATAGAGGCACACAGTGATTGGGATAGCACTTTAAACTGTAACCCCATCTCGATTAACCTATTTGAGCATATAGCGGACTCAAATATTGACTTGGAGATCGCCCACCTTGCAAATCAAATCCGTGTTCGCCGCGTGGCAGCGTAACACACTCCCGATAGATCCACCACGGGTACATAAGATTAAGCTATGATTTAAATACGCAATCATTATTTTTCCATAATTCACTCGTTTCATAACATGCAAATCGCATATAAATGGTACTGCGAATTTATTTTTATGAAGACACGTCAACTTTTCCAATAGTAGATTTACCGCTTCTGGTGGAGAAGTATTTTCAGTAATCAACTCACGACCTATTACACAGGAGTCTAGTACTAATTCCGGCATGCCTCATCATAAATTCCATCCAATCATCGCTATTAAACTAAAAAAGGGAAAACAGCAACTCAGAAGAATACAAATTACAACAATCAAGCATAAACCACCCAGCAATATACGTGTTTCTGTCTGAATATAAATAACTTCACTTTGGAATCGGATGTACATGTATCTCGATAACCCCCCCCCCCCCCAATTTTCTTTAAAGCAATTCACGGGTTTGCTTGTCCAAATTTTTCTGTACCCCATACAGTGGTATGTCAAGGATTTTCATAAGGGAGGCTGATGCCTTCACTTTAAAGGAATGCTGTGGCAAAGGGATGAGGGGTATGGCCCAACCAACACCTGCTTTGGCACTCTACTGACACTAGAAGATTAAAAGCATGCTTTCTTGTAGATGGGATTGGAAATAATATGTAAATGAGAAGATGAAGAGCATTGATCCGTGCAGTGCTTTTGTAAGGGGTCTGTGAGAGAAGCTACCTCTGGATAGGTGACCCCAGTGTCTTTGAAGTAACTAACTACCCGATAAATATGATATGAAATGATAGATGGAAAAAAAAAGTTTTTATATTTTCCAGGACTTTTTACTACATTACCATGAATTTTGAGTAGCTGATTTTATTTCCTTTGAACGTACGTGTATGAAAATTCGTTTTGTACTGGAGTGTTCCACGTACATAAGAACATGAAATAGGTGAAAAATCTTCAACGGAATTGCCCAGGTACGATTTATCTCAGTGGCGCCAACTGTGGAGCTCAAGACCATTCAGCAATTTGTCTCTTATTGTTATTATATTTTAGAAATAAAGTTCCAGCATTTAACAAAACAAAAATTTTCATAATTACAGCATACCCTTAAAGAATTCTCACAACTTAATTACTGCTCATAATCATCCGTTAGATTTTCAGTTTGATACTTGTCAGTGTTCTATATTATTAACACTTTTCGTGGTCATATCGCCATCATGCAAATAAGGGAGAACAAGAGCTTAGGGCATGTATTATGTGTAGGGCCCAGGACTTTATGTCCTATAAAACTGTAAAATATGTGTGTTATTATGTCATAAAAGTTGAAAAATATGTCACACGAAATTGGAAATATGTCATTAAAAATGTAAAATGTCAGAAAATGCAGAAATATTCCCTGTAAAACTAAATATATGCACAACAGTACTTTCAAATTTCTCATTATTCGGGGAAGATGGATTAAGGTGGGGTATTAAATAAAGACAGAATTCCTTTAACCGAAGAATGTGGTGGGAAAATATAGGAAATGTCGTGAGGTTCACTGCAATTATTCTAAGGAGGGACAGAGTATATACAGTGGCTCCAACGACAAGATATCTTGAAACTCCTGTACTCGATTGCCGATAGAGTAGGGGCTGTAATGTACAGAATGCTATTTTTGCTTTTGACTGATTATTATGAGAAGCGAAAAAGGTAAACAAACGAGAACAGTTGACACTTGTTTCCTGTGAGTCTTGTGCATGCACAACAATGACAGAGTACATTCTTTCCTCAATAATGTTCGCACGGCTATCAACTGTCGCGGGATAAAAAAAAATCGGGGGGGAATATTATTGTTCTGCATTAGTTGGTAAGAAAAGACGGCATCTTCTTTTAATTACTTTGTCCTTAATTTAATTATACTGCCATCGATAATATAAACTATCCGTTGCGTTAAAGGTACGAAGAATAAATTATAAAATAGTGATGGGTCGTTCGTGAACGAACCGTTCCTTGTTCCAGGAGTCGTGAGCTTTGCGTGTATGTTCTCTGGTTTTCTTGTGGGAAGTCGAGTAGTAGTAAGCGCAGTTCCCTCTCCCCTAATCCTTTTCACTCAAGCTAACTCCAGAAAGTCCTCCCCCACCCCCTTCACTTCAGCTGCACGAAACCAACATCGGGAGGAGTTGGTCCTTCGTTCCTTTGAATGGCTGCTTGAGTGAGCGAGCTCCGGTGAAGTGCTTCCCGAAAAGGAACTGCCATGACCCGTGGTAGTTCCTCAGAAGTCGTGAGCTTTGCTTGTATGTTGCCAACGCTCCTATTGGATGACTCACTCCTACGAACCTGAGAGAGAGAGAGAGAGCGAGGTCCATTCTTTTGTTGCTGATTGTTGATAGTGGCGGTTTTCCGCGTAGCTATGCGTTCAACTCTGTTTACAGTAATGCTGCAGAAGCTCAACAATGAGAGAGGGATGGGCAACTAATTCACCTTTAATCCTTTTTGTGGCATGTTTTCGCAAGTCGCATTGCAAGGAACTTGATAGATATAAGATCATCATATCAAATGTTCCGTTTCCGTGCTCTTCCATTTTCTCAAAGTAAAAGTGGGGCCGGGAGGCGGAGAGAGCTTGAAAAATACGAATGCATTCTTCGTAGTCAAAGATTTAGCGTCCTCTCTTCCATTCTCTTACGGGTGTTTGTTTGACCGTGTATTCATTTAATTGCATGAAAGTCTGTAATGGTGGGGAGGGGCGACGGCCACCCTAGAAAATAAATTTCAACCTACAATTTGTACATTTTACACATACGTATAATTTCATTTCAATCTCAATTTGTTAATTATTAGAAGGGCGTTACAGGTGCATGCTAACTTCAAACTGAACTCTTTTTTTTAGGAGATTATACTATTTTGGAAGAAAATATGCCTCGTTTGACACCTTGGAAAAATACATTGTTTGCCCTTCCCTGGAGAAAATACAGCGGACGTCCATGTTTAAAATATTTACAATTATTTTTCCTAATCTATCACCAGGCGCTGTAATGCACTGCGACAACAAGGGGTAGGAATTCATTTTTGGAAAGGAAGAGAACTTGTCCAACTTTTCCTTTCCGATGAGGACTTTTTGTCTGCTAAAGTTCAATTATCCATTAAAATGTATTTTCATTCACCCCCACCCTGAAAGCAGCTCCCGAACCTCGGTCGGTCAGTCGATACATTGTTTCCTATAGCTGTTTAATATGTACACGAAGACGGATTCCTCCCCTCTAATTCTTTTCACCCACTCCAGAAGCAGTCTCCCACATCCCCTCCTCCGCCCACGAAATCAACTTCGATCTGTGTTGGTATGGCTGTGAACGACTCCTTCAACGAGCAAGTTCCAGTGAACTGCCTTTCTAAAAGGAACTGCCTCGTCCGAGAGCATGCTCCGTGGCTTCGTAGTTCCTTTGAATGACTTCCGGTGAACGCTTCCTTTCGGTGAGCGAGCTCCGGTGAACTGCTTCCCGAAATGGAACTGCCATGACCCATCACTATTATAAAATAACCGATTATGTGCAAGACAATTACGAAATTATACAGAAATATGTCTTATTATGAGAACATTGAAGAAATACGTTGTATAGACGCGAAATTGGTAAAATATGTTAAAATATGCCTTGTCAAGTTTGTCTATTTCGGCTGATTTTCATCAGATAAGTGTAGATAAGTATTCGATTCGATGCCAAATGAAAAATATGTTATAACAATAAAGGCCCTGGCCGTAGTTACGTGTTGTATAAATTTGTAAAACAAATCTCAAGAGTACAGCCCACCATAGGCGTGGGTAAGGGGGGCAGTTGCCCCTTAATACTGCCGATTAGAAATTTAGTGTAGAGGAATATTATCGACAATATTATACTACTAAAGAAAAATGAAATATCTTCATGTCAATGAGAGTTCCAAGCAATTACGTAGGGGATACATTATTTACTATGTAATTGGACTTTCCCACTTTATACTCTAACAAATTTATTGTCATTAACATTCCAGAAAATTTCTTGTTTTTAGCACTCCCTCATACTTAGGTGGTTGAATGATTCTGATACTACGTCAAATGCGACATGTACATTTTTTCTAAAATTCTGTCCACCTTAAATTATATGTATTTCACACAATTTCATTCAGACACACTAATTTTTGTTAATTATTATTAGGGCATTGAAGGAACATGATAATTTCAGACCAGGGGTGCCGACTTGTCAAAATTATTGGAGGGGGCTCTGATCACTGAAATAAATTAATGAATGACTCGCTCTCCCTTTTTTAAGTTTTGGCTTCATTGTTCGGAAACTCATAAAAGCCCATGAATTCCTAATAAATGTCAAAATTTTTATTCACAGCTCGAATGCAGAATATTAATTGTCCACGGATGTATATGGCACAAGTTTCGTCAACCATAATAGCAAAATATTCCCGACTTTTAATATCTGCTACCACGGAGCGCAAAACAGATCTCTCTAATATATCAATGATCTCGTTCTGAATGTCATGTGAGAGCCATTTGTAGCCCGAACTACCCTAGTTCATGCATATCGTCTTTTGAAACTCTTTTTAGTAAAAAAAATTTAACAATACTCATAATTACATACTTAGTATATAGTAATAAATCATGTGTTTTGCTGTCTCTGGTCATAGCCCCCTCAAAGTTGATGATTTTGCGGTCTCAGCCCCCCCCCCCCCCAAGTTGATGGTCTATAACATTTCAAATGTGTATTTAAAGTTCAGTTCATGTGGCACAATTCAGAGTAAACTTTACAAGAGAAGCAAAATAATACATTAGATCCTCTTAAGCAAAATTATTTGGAGGGCTCTGCCCCACATCTTTAACATTGGGGGGCTCGAGCCCCCCCAAGCCCCATGGAGTTGGCGCCTATGTTTCAGACTGAAGCAGTGTTTTTGAGGGGTATCACTATTTTGGGGAAATATATGCCTCCTTTGCCCCCCCCCCCCCCCCCCGCTGGAAAAATTACCTTGCTCCTCCCTGCGGACGTCCATGACCGCCACTGCTGAAGATACTTTGTTTTTCCTGTGACAAAGTTGTTCGTGTGAATGGGTGTTCTCTAAGATGGCGCAATTTCAGATACCCGTTTAAACAGCTTAAATTATCTGTTGTTGCCTTATGTTAAGCAACATTTTGTCGCACAGGATTGTGTCAGTGACATAGTGGAGGCGTTTGAAACTTCTACCAACTGTAAGAAGACTAACGTTGTAGTATAAGATATTCTCCTAAGACGGCAAAAGTTCATTCTAATCTTGGACGATCAGTGTTTACGTTATCCAATATTTGTAAATATATATGTAAAAATATGAGCCTTTAATTTGCAAACGTGTGCGTAGTGAAAGGTTTAGTTAAAGAAGGGTCGGGAATTTTGATCAGATTCGGCCTGTCGTCTCCATCAGTGTCCCGACTTTCATTTTAACTGCAATGGTGCTGCGAAAATGCAAAAATGTTCTATTGGTTAACTCAGAAATAGACATTTTTTTACTAGAAGAATCATTGCTAATGCGCATCATTTAATTTATAAATATATTATTATCTAAACCTAGAATTATCATGGTTGTTCAATGGTGCTGGTGTAAGAAAATTAATGGAAAATTGAAAACACAATTTGCGGAGGAAAGTACTATTAGAATACTTCTGAGAATGGAGTGCAAAAATAATCACTCAGTTGTACGCTGTGTGACAGACTTTGTATGTGAGCGACTGTGCTGTTTATTGCCAGGTTTATTGTTTATTTTTCTCGTTACTTTGGACCATAATTTCAACTCTACAATTATATATCTCCTTGCAATACCACCATAGCATTGATGGTGACATCTAATACTCCAACAGCATTTCGCCTACAACCGTGGCAGAGTGGCTAGCGTATCACGCTCTGACGCCAGGTTGGAATCTCGGTCTGGACATGGGTGTTCTTTGTAAGTGTTTTTCATCAATTTCATCCGCATCGTCACGATTAGCCAAAAGTGTCAGAAAAGTGACGTAAAGTAATTTAACTCAACTAATCCAACTGCATTTTCGGCCCTTCTCTTTGTTCCACATTTTAGGATCTCCCCCGCCCTAAAAAAACCTGGGTATGCGCCTTTGATATGGAATGAGGTTTTAATTTCCCGACTGGATTTTCATCAAGGCTTTTGCCCCCTCCCCCTAATCAGAGTGTCTGCGCACTCCTATGCAGCCCACAGACGAAGTACTCGTAACGAAAAACAAACACCGCTTCAAATGCCCTGGCTGTAGCGTGAGCAGATAAAAGAAGGGAGGGAGACTTAAAGGCGGCAAGGCTTTAATGAAAGGTGAGAAGCCGCGATGGAAACAACCAGCCAAACTCTCTTCAATAACAGTATAGTTGGGGGGTTATGTTACGATTGTTGTGTGGCATCTAATGTCTCCGAGAAATTTAGTTACAAAGGAAGCCTGCCGATATACTTTGTCAGTAATCCATAAATCATTGTCACTGTAGTGCGGTGCATATGTTTGCGTCTTTCATTTCATTCAATATCTCAAAATCCAGAGTATTTGAGTAGTGCAAAAGGTGTGACGAAGTTTAGCATTAATATGGCGGTTAATTAATTAACGAGAGGACGTGTCACGTAAAAAGGCCTTGCGATGCCAAGGAGTTCACATTTAAGCTGATTTTATTCGTCTGTTGGGAAGGGGGGGGGGCTACTGCTGCATTCATAACTCTTACGAGTTTCACTCCATGAGTACATATAATTTGTTCACTTAATTTTCCTTCGATATTGTTTCTTTGTTTAAGTTTGATTTTAAGCCCACTTTATACACCGAAGCCCAGTAAAAACTATTGAATGATCAAGAAATTGATGTATCTTCACCAAAAGTGATTCTGATATTCACAAATTACTTATGTGCATTATTGTATATTTATTTTATTTTAAAAGAACACTGATTTTTGTCAATCACACAATTTAAATCAAACTGATTTAAACAACCTCGAAATTTTGTAAGCATATCATGCAATTTGTCATGTAAAGGCTTGCTCAAAATTGTAAATGACTATTTACGTTAATGGTTTTTATATTTTTCTTCACGAGTAGCTTGGAGAGAGAAAAGGAAACATTGGGAACTTCTCTGTACTTACATTTAAATTTCGCACATAGGCATGAACATGAAAACTTGAAAGAGAGAATGTTTTCTTTACCAAGGAATCTTTCGATTTTTAAGCCAAGACCTCTCCCCGATGGCGCAGTGGTAATGTCATCGCCTTGTAATCAAGAGGTTCTGAGTTCGATACATGGTGTTTCGGATACCACTTTAAACTGTAAGACTAGACCTGATTAGACTTTCTGTGCATAAAGTGGACTCAAAACAAAATCTCAAACTCATTTTCAGCTGATAACCGCGATGATGGGAACACGAGCACTCAGATTTCATTGTTCCATTATTAATCACGAAACTCCGTAAATTGTTACTTAGAAAACAAACAACTGTTGCAAAAAGTGGAAAGTATAATTTTCCTTTGCATTATGAAAAATTTCCATTAATCCAAGGAAAAACTAAAACACGATCACAAAACTTTATGAAGAAAATACGGTTTTACCAAGTAAGAAGTTTGAAATATGTAATTATGAAAAACGGATAATTCATGCCTCCATCCAGCTTGATTTTAATATGCAACGACTGTATCTTCAAATATCTCTGCAGTTTCGATCTCTTTTCACCAACAGCGGCGCCAGAATTATTCATCTACGGGTGCTGAGGGGTTGCGGAAAGAAAGTTAGGGGGTGCGATATGTATTACAAGAAAGTGGTCATTCCATGCAGTGTAAACATTCAGATACACGTTGCAGTCTTATTGAACTATGTAGTGAAATACAAAATAAAACCATCCTGCCCTTAAAAAGACAATTTTTGAACCTTCTCAATGTAACCAATGAAGGCACCGTCTGCCACAAGACAAAACGCGAAGAGTACAGGAACTGTGTCATCTTTAAAATCCCTTCTGCCGCACTATCCCCAACAACGAACTGTAAAATTTCTTCGTGAACATTGGGCACCTTCCTAACAGTCTTGGAAAAAGTTTGAAATATTACGTTTACTGGACATTAAACGTGGAACAAATATATAGAACGTATTAAGAAGAAAACTACCCTTCATGTTACAACTCGCATTAAATAATTTCCAGAGCACGACCTGATGAGGTGATACCTTAAAAGTACCTGAATTTTTTGCTCCAGTGTAAGGAAGAACAAGTAGACGGAAAACAAACCGTTTATGAACAATGCAAGAAAGAAAAAAACATAACTCACATTAATCTATAGCCAATTATCAAAAACCACGAACAGACCACTTGAAGAAACAAAAGAAGAAAAAATTGATAACGACAAGGCTGACGAAAGAAGAAAAACGGCCGCTGATCTTTACAGAGGCTGCAGTAGTAGTATTTACGGTACTATAAACCCGAGAAAGTATGAACCCCTCTCCAGCAGATTTGCTATACTTAAAACAAGCTTAACATGAGCATATGAGCTTTTTGTTCAAGTGTGGAATCTTGTCTAATCTAAGATTTTTGTGAAAATGCCCTCGGGAATTTCCTCAGAAAGTATGACCCTCTCAGATTGATTTGTTTATACTTACAAAAGGCACTTTTGTGAGATTGTTATCCATAAATTTGTTAAAAATATGCCCCTCTTGATATTGTATGATATCTTAAGTATAGTAACTGTTATAGTGCCCTAGCATGTATAGATTTCAAAATATTAACAATTTTGTTAATATTGCATTTTTCAGAAAATTCTATTTATAAAAATTGGACATTTACAGCTTAAGTATTGCATATATCAGGAAAATTATAGAGACATAAAATGTAGAGAATCATGTCTAAAATATGCCTACAAAATTTCAAGTCTCTAGTACTGATAGTTTTTGAAAAATCTCAAATCCAAAAAATTATCGATTTTTTAACAAAACTTCTAAATCTCATCCAGAATTGAAATAAACAACTCCCATGCCTCTATCTTGAAAAATAGGTAAGTTATTTAAGATCTAGAGAACAACAAGATATTTTGAAAAATTTATAGAGACCAAAAAGTTGCATCTTGCCATGCCCAGTCCAAAGCAACAAACCCCATGTCTCTAGGATTCATGGTTCCAGAGATAATCAAAATCCAAAAAATTATCGATTTTTTCAAAATTTGAGTATGTTGCTCAGGGGGCTATGCTGAGTCACCCCATAAAATATTACTGGCCTAGGATCAAAATTAGTGAAAATAGCAAAAATAAAACAATCGATTTTTTCAAAATTTCAGTATGTTGCTCTGGGGGCCATGCAGAGTCACCCCATAAAATATTACTGGCTTAGGATCAAAATTAGTGACAGAATGCAGAAACAAAAATTATAATAGGGCTTGGATACAGCTACCAGCCACTATATTTTTATTTTGAACACAGCACTTAAAACTAAGCCAAGATGCACCCCCACTCCTACCCACCCCCACCCCTACCCATACACACACATACACACCCACACATACATACACACACACATACACACATACACACATATACACATACACACATACACATATTTATTTCTGGTTTAAGTTCAATTGGGCACCAGGTTCAATTTACATATCTAATATTAAAACAATGTAATTCTTCTAGAATTGCTCTGTGACAACAGACCCATCTATGTGCAAATGCCTGAACTCGGTGAATACTTGGGAACAAGTCAATTTTTTTCATTATGTCAACATTTTTAACTTCTTTTGCCAGTAATAGGGAATGGTAGTAAGTGTTAAACAAAGTACTTTGGAGCTGAATATGCCTTTCTTAAGACGTCGTATATTGCTAAAATATCTTTAATTCACATATTTCTCATACCGCCGTATCTTGTTCTATTAGGCCTCTTCAAGAAAATTGCCAATTAGTGAAAATTAATTGAGCACAACAGCAAAAGAGGCTAATAGGCAAGCATACAATGATATGGGGATATGTGAATTGTCGGTTTCTTCAATTCAGATAAATGGATTGAATAGAAACTGGGATATTTTGTATTTGTTATATTCAGTTTCTTTGTTGTAATCTGTTCATAATATAAAATCAAGCCCCGAGAAAGTATAAGATCAATACTTGAACAATATGTGCGCATGACGGCCCCAAAGCGGTGGGATCGATACTTTCTGCACAGCGATCAGTTCATTTCGAGCCCAGCACCGGCGTGTCGATCAATATTTGGAGCAGCGATCCTTTACAAATTAGTTCCAGACAATTCCGCTCCCCTAAGCGTGGAGGCGCTGCGGTCGGGATTGCATGTACGCTCAGCAGAAAAACGGGATACATTCAGAAGAAAGTACTTCGGCAAAAATGTTAGAGAATAGCTCATGTTTCTGAATGTACTCTCACAGTGTTTCTATTGGCTCTGTAAAACTATAAAAGCTAGGGTACAGTGCAGATTCTTCACCATTGCTGGATTGGCAGTGGAACCCACTGCTCCACCAAAGTATAGGAGACTTGAAGCATATAATTTGGCGGAATAATCCAAGTAAGGTCATATATACATATACATACAAAGCACAGTGCTGAACTCAACTGATCCAGCATAGAGTTTTGAATTTGAACCCCAAGAAATTGTATATAAATACCAAAGCCAAAACTATTAATACACATACACACATACACACACACACAAAGCACAGTGCTGAACCCCAACTGATCCAGCATAAAGTTTTGAATTGAATCCCAAGAAATTGTATATAAATACCAAAGCCAAAAAATATTAAGTGTATACACGCATATATACATACACACACACAAAGTACAGTGCTGAACCCCAACTGATATTTTTATTCAGTATAAAGTTTTGAATTGAAACCCAGGAAATTGTATATAATAAACAACAACAAAAATGCCGAATCAAAAATATTGTAATCAATGCAATAAAAATATATCCAGCCCCAATTGGGCCAAGCATCAAAAAATTTGTAATCCAGACAAATACAAAACTCCCACAAAAATTTGCCCCAAATGCAATAGAAAATACAACATGGAATATTTCACATATAAACATAAAGATACTTGCTCTGCATTGCCCTCTCAACCATCTACATCTGGTCTGAAAAGAAGGCACGAAGCACCTGTTAATGCCAGAGCAGCAAAACAGCCACGCCATGAACCTACCCGTAGCAGTTTTAATGCCCAACTTAAGGATTACCAGTTTGTATCAGAGCTAAGATGCGGCATTGAGAATTTCTTGAACAGTATAAATTCTGATCTGCAGGCAATTCTTAATGCACAAAATGGCTCTTATAAGCTATCCCTCAAATTGTTTGTACAATATAAGAAACCAAATGGCACAAAATTTACACAGCCCCACATAACAGAAACTGTACCGGTATATTCAAATGCAAATTCAGACAAAATAATAAGCAGGTTGATTGATCAATTAAATATCAAACACTCTGAATTTGCGGCAAAAGAGTCCGGATGGAGCCTATGTGGTTCATCACACAAGTTATATGTTAATATTTCTGAATTCACTCCATTACAAGGATCCACTTATCTGCCTTTACCTGCCAATATTAAAAACAGAAGAGCCGTGGTTAATATAGAAAATACCGACCAGAAATGTTTTCTGTGGTGTATATTAGCTGCTTTGTTTCTAGTTTCAAGGCATCCTGAGAGAATAAGTTATTACAAACAGCATGAACATATTTTTGACGATGCAATGAAGGGTTTAGAATATCCAATGTCAGTTCAGAATATTGATAAATTTGAAAAAAGGGCCAGGCACATCAATGGCAAACAATTATCTATTAATGTTTTTATTTGTTCTACTGGACGTGGCAATTCTTTGATAGAACCTCTCAGAATCAGTACACTTGATGATGAATCTGCAATTCCGATTGATCTGCTCTTAATTGAAGGGGATGGCACATATCATTACACTCTGATACACAGTCTTGAAGCTTTAGTCAGAAAACAACTAGACAAAACTCATACAATATTCAAGTTGTGCAGAAGATGTTTGACTGTATTTGATGGTCAAAAAATGGTGAAGGGGGTTCGGGAAGAGAATGCAGAAATTGCAAAAAACAAGTTAAAAGAGCATCTGAAATACTGTGGCAACCATAAACCTGTTCATATGGTGATGCCCAATCCAGGTGAAAATTGCAAATTCAAAAAGTATGAAGCACTGTTGGAACACCCAGTATATATTGTCTGTGATTTCGAATCGAACCTCAAACCTATTGCATTCTGTAGCCCAGATCCAGAAGAATCATCAAGTACACCATACCAGCAACATGAACCATCCAGCTTTTGTTATGTGGTTATACGGGACGGTGTTGTTATTAAAATAGATTCATACATGGGAGAAGATGCCATCAAAGAATTTGCACATAGAATGGAAAATATGTGTCGTGACATAGCATCTAACATCTTATTAAAATCAAAGCCTATGTTGCCTTTAACAGAGGAACAGATTGAGGATTTCAACAATGCAGAAAAATGCCCGGTATGTGATTCTGAATTTTCAGATACAAATATCAAGGTGAAACACCATTCTCATACAGATGGTAAATTCTTAATGGCCCTGTGTAATAGCTGTAATATTAAGATCAAGAGACCAAGATTTATCCCCATATTTTGCCATGGAGCATCCAATTATGATTTCCATCATCTGATCAAGTACGAGGGGTTTGAGAAGCAGAATTTAAATATTTTAGCTGAAAATGATGAAAAATATATATCTATTAGCAAGATAATTAAAGTTGATGGTGTTCCTATTCACATAAGATTTCTTGATTCTTACAGATTTTTACCTGCTAGCCTGGCTACACTGGCCTCTCAATTATCTGATGATGACTTGAAAATCACACGTGCATTGTTTCCAAATCAGGACCTGAAATTAATTAGGCGGAAGGGTGTATATCCATATGACTATGTCACAGATTCTTCTAAATTTGATGAGTGTTCCCTGCCACCACAAGAAGCATTTTACAGCAAAATCAGAGGATCTGGAATCAGTGATGAAGATTATCACCATGCCCAGTTGATGTGGGACAATTTAAATTGCCAGATATTTGGTGATTATCACATGGCTTATTTGAAACTTGATGTCACCCTCTTAGCTGATATAATACAGATATTCAGAAAATCTTCTATGCAAAATTATGGACTGGACCCAGTGTATTTTTACAGTGCCCCGGGCCTAGCATGGGCTGCAATGTTTTTCAACACCAAAAAGCCATTGGATCTGATCCACGATCAAGAAAAGTATCTGTTTATGGAGGAATGTATAAGAGGGGGGATGGTGCAATGTTCCCAGAGATATGCCAGAGCAAATAACAAATACATGCCTGATTATGATCCAACACGGCCATCAAATTATATACTGTATGGAGATGCAAACAACCTCTATGGTCACGCTATGATGGATAAATTGCCATATGCAGAGCTTGAGTGGGTCGAAGATTTCAATATTGAAGATCTTAAGGATTTTGATGACAGTGAGTATGGCCTCTTCTTAGAGACTGATCTGACAATTCCTGATCATTTACACAACAAATTTTCTGATCTGCCCCCAATTCCCGAGGTTCAGTGCTCACCTGGCTCTAAACAGAAGAAGCTCATGACGACACTGGAGCCGAAACAGGGTTATGTCATATATTACAAAAACCTCCAGTTCCTGATGAATCATGGTGTCCAAGTGACCAAAGTTGGCAAAGTCTTGAGGTTCAGGCACTCAAGATGGTTGAAACCATACATTGATACAAATACGGAGCTTCGAACATCTGCAAAGAGCGAATTTGATAAGGGCTTGTTTAAATTGATGGTGAATTCAGTGTATGGCAAAACAATTGAAAATGTCAGGAAACATACCGATGTTAAAATAATTACTGACCCCAGCCGGAGCAAAAAATTGGTTGCAAAGCCCAACTTCAATTACAGAAGAATTTATGATGAGTACATGGCACTTTTCAACATGATGAAAACAAAGATCAAGTTTGATAAACCTATTTATGTAGGGGCTGTGATATTGGAATTGTCCAAATTACATATGTTAATATTGTATTATGATGTGCTGAAACCTTTTTACGGTGATCGTGTAAAATTATTGTACATGGACACGGATAGTTTTATTCTTGAAATTCAAACAGAAGATGTTTATCAAGATATGTCACAGCCTGAATTGTTTCAATACTTTGATACCAGTGAACATACAAGAATTCAACAACACCACAACAAAAAGGTGCCTGGCAAGTTAAAAGATGAGACACTTGGTGATGTTATTGTGGAATTTGCTGGGTTAAGAGCCAAGATGTACAGTTTTGAAACATGTAGTGGTGCTGTTGCCAAAAAGGCCAAGGGCATTGGCAGAGTAACTGTTGAAAAAGAGCTTGTATTTGAAGATTACAAAAATTGCATCAAATCACAGAGTTCAATCAGAACATCAGAAAATAGAATTCAGAGTGAGGATCACTTGTTGACTTCAAATGTTGTAAGAAAAGTGGCCCTGGACCCACATGATGATAAGAGATGCATTTTGTCATGTGGCACACATACTTTACCTTGGGGGCATTGTGATTTGAAAAATGGAAATCAATGCCCAATTCCAGAGCATGATTTGAAATAAATAAACATGCCTATGAACTTATTTGGGTTCAAAAAACAGGCTATTATGGACCTGCCGACACCACTACCCTCTCCTGATTTACAATCTGTAATGTCTAAACTGAGTGGCTTGTTAATTATTCATCTGAACAGCATACTTACAGATAATGATGAAGAAACAGGCAAAACATTGTACATATTTAACAATAATTTAAATCATTACCAATTACCTGTAGGTGGGCAATTACAATTTATTACAACCCCTGAGGGTGATGTCAAGATTTCAGTAGGGAGAAATATTTACAGAATTAAGCACTCAAACATGATTTCTGGCACTGTATATACTGTTTCTGCTGGTGACTGCTTATATATTGAGGTCCCTGGATCTTATGACAAGCTTATACCTTTTTTTATAGAATTAAGAATCAGATATTCAATAATAAATAACCATTAAAAGAAAATGCCTAATGATATATTTGGCCACACAAGACATGAAGATCACAGTGATGAGATTCTGATGCTTGATGTCAGAGTCAAGAAATTGAGAAGTGATTTACAAGCTTTACAAACCACACTGAATGCCAGTCTTCAATTAGAAATTACAAATTTACAATCACAATGCATGGACCCTCTTCTTAAAATTGACTCAGAACTCAAATTATTGCTTCAGAAATATACTGACCTGGCAACATTGGATAATTTTCAAAGTTTGGAAGAAGCTGTAGCAGCTCTTCAAGCCAAATTTAAGACCCAGGCCACCAACTCCGAGCAATTGAAACAGCAATTGGAAGAGCAGATAAATAATGTCCAGACACAGCTCCAAACAATTGTCAAAAGCATAAAATCACAAGAAGATTTTGATCTAGTGATTTCCACTCTAAAAGAACAGATTCAGTCACTCCAGATACCTAATCTGGACCCTCTGCACAATGCCATAGCCGAGGTTAAAGAAAAAATTGAGACACTTGAAAATTTTATGAACAACTTGCCATCTTCTGATGCTTTGAATGCAATAACTCGGAGTGTAGCAAATATTAAGCTGCAACTTGAAACATATGAAGATTTTGGAAAAATTCAAAGTACCATAACCCATCTTGAAGGTACAATAGCAGCAGTGCAAAATGATTTGGCAAATGTACTAGAATCCAGATTGCCTGGAATTGTAGATACCCTTGTCAGTGTCCAGCAACAAATCACAAAGCTTGAAAACCTCAACACTGAATCTGAGCTATCTCATTTTCATCACTTGATCGATGATATCCAAACAAAGCTTGAAATTTTACAACAATCCACACCCACTCAGGCAGATATAGCCCTGCTCCAAAATGCTATGCAAAATGTGGCTGATGCTTCTGAATTAAACAATGTAAAATTGGCACTTGAATTTTTGCAGAATACAGTATCAAATCTTCCCACATCACAGGAACTTAAAAATATTAAGAGAGCTGTGAATAGGATATTGAAATCAGAAGATATCAAGAATATCCAGGCAGAGATCAAACAACTCACTCAGACAGTGGCCACTCTACCAACCAATCAACATATTAATGAACTGCATGCCCTGTTTGAGGATATCAGAAGACAGGTCCATGATCTTACTGCTCAAAATTCAAAATTGGCAGTTATTGAAAATTTACAGCAAATTGTAGCAAATATCAAGCAACAGCTAGGGACCATGGAATCCAATCAAGCAAATGCTCTGTCTGTTTTTGCCACCCAGCTTCAAGAGATTGTACAACAATACAAGAAACTTGTTGTGGACATAAAAATCAAGCCAGGCCATGATGATGTTGTTAGGACCATCAATGAGCACCTTGAATCTGTAACAAGCAGATTGCTTACAGCAGAAAAGGAAATAACGGGCATAATCGAGAATCCAAAACATACAGTAATTCTTGAATTGTACAGCATCCCCAACAAAGAATATGATTCACCATTTACACCAGGTGGCAAAATATATATGCTGTCCCCTGCACAATTTTATTACCAGTTTTTTGTTGGAGGCACATTGAGACCAATCAAGATCAAATATTGGCATCAACCACAGGCACACCACTACCCCACCTTATCAATAACAAATGCTGATAACAAAATAAAAATCACCAGTGTAGAGTTAGAGGATTTTACAGACCCCAATACATTAGAAACAGCCTATACTGAAGATGATGGCACTCTGGAATTTAAAATACAAATAGGGGACAAATTATATTTAGAAAATCCTGCAGTCTCAGCTGCTGAACACCCCATAGTTGCAATATTCTTGTTTTCATATCATGTCTAGACAAATTATTGTTGATGAATTACACAGACAAGCCAGACATAATTATAAGAGACTCCCAGTAGTCACAAAGGGCATAGATGATTTATGGCAGAGCGACTTGATTGAAATGGCAACTGGACAGTTGAAAAACTTAGACAAAATCAACAAGGGCTACAAGTATCTACTCACTGTGATAGACACATTTTCAAAATTTGCCTGGGCTGTGCCACTCAAATCCAAGACTGGAAAATGTGTTACAGAAGCCCTCAGGACAATCATCAATCATTCAGGAAGATCCCCGCGCTATTTGCAAACAGATAATGGCAAAGAATTTTATAATTCAGTGTTTCAACAATTTATTAAAAGCCAGGCAATAAAACATTACTCGAGTTACAGTGACCTCAAAGCCTCAATTGTAGAGAGATTCAACAGAACCTTAAAAAATCTTATGTATAAACAATTTACCCTCCAAGGTAATTATAAATGGCTTAATATTCTTCCAGAACTTCTACATAAATATAACAACTCTGTCCATTCCACAATCAACATGAAACCCTCTGAAGTAACTTCATCTGATGAGCAAAAATTGATCAGGACTGTTTATTATCCTAGATACCAGCCAACAACAAGAAGGGCCAAATACAGGGTGGGGGATCAAGTAAGAATCAGCAAATATAAGCACTTATTCAAAAGAGGCTTTACAAGAAACTGGAGCACCGAATTATTTACAGTGGTTCAAGTTAAACCCGGGACCCTTAACACATATATAATAAAAGATCACCGAGGAGAAATTCTCAAAGGCAGATTCTATGAACAAGAGCTCAGCAAAACTAAACAGCCCGACACATATCTCATAGAAAAAATCATCCGCAGAAAAGGCAACAAGTTACTTGTCAAATGGCTAGGTCATCCGGAAAACAGCTGGATCGATGCAGACAAAGTGATAATATGAGCACCTGGGATGTTATAAAAAGGCTGCCAGAACCTGAACAGCAGAATAAGATAAATGGAGTGCTGCTGCCTGATAATATTAGATGTCTTATTGTTGGGCCATCTGCTTGTGGTAAAACTACACTAATAGTTGATAATTTTTTATTGGCACCCAACTGGTTAGACTGGAAAAACAGGCACTTGTATGTTTTCTCAAAGAGCTTGGAACAATTAAAATATCAGCAGCTGATGAAGCTATATGATGGATTGGATATTGCCACTTTTGAACCAGATGTTAAGCCACTTCATGAATGTCTCGATAATTCTGTTGTTGTGTTTGATGACATTATACTGGATAATCAAAACAAGGTTAGAAATTTCTTTACACAGGGCCGGCACAAAAACATTGACTGCTTCTACCTGGCACAGACTTTTTCTAAAATTCCGAAGCAACTGATCCGAGACAACAGCAATTTTATATGTGTATTTCATCAGGATCATACCAACCTCAAACACATACACGATGAATATGTAGGTGGGGACTTGAGCTACAATGATTTTTCCAAGTTTTGCAGCAAGTGCTGGAGCCAGGACAGTTATGGGTTTGTCACAATTGATATGACAAGAAAACCCAATAGTGGCAAATACAGAAATAAAATCAACGATTTTCTAGACGTTGAGACATAAATAAACAACCATGAAACGACCAGTCATTGATGATCTTAAGTTAAGAGATTATCTTGTAAAAAGATTTAAGGGATGGAAATCAGAGAACCGTGGAATTTATGAAAAACACAAACAAACAGAACAGCCTGTCATTGATGCTATTAATAATTTAGGTAAGAATATCAAAACTGTTACAGAGCAAAATCAAGATTTGATCACGGAGCTTGTACCTGTAGCTGCAAGGAACATATTAGATTATCCATTCACCCCACTTTCCAGTATTCATACACCTAGTCCTGTTGCTCCTAGAAGAATTGAAGCTACTCAGGATCCTATTGAATTGGGTCTTCTTGCTCAAAAATATTTAACCACACCTAAAGACAACAAAGATGAGGTGTTTGGTTTATATGCTGACACAGAGCTTGATGGGAGCATCATACATAGAATCGGTAATTTCAGAGTAACTTTTATGGGAGATGATCTGATTGTTTATTCAGAATCTCGTCTCGGAGAAAAAGGTGGTTTTGTTAAGTACCCCGGAACACCTGGATTGTGGGAACTGATGACTAGGAAAAGGCCTGGCAGCTATACAGATCAAGATTATGAGCATTACAAAGAAATATTAATAAAATCAGATGCTCTATACCAGAACAATGATCCCACACAAAAAAGAGTCAAGTCGAGCAGTGGAGCAAAATACAACAACTTAATCAAGCCCATATGGTCACAGATCAAGACTGGCAGTGGGATCAAACAATACAACACCCTGCCTAAAGAATTTGTATGGGTTGATGATGTCAGGAAACTTGTGGATAGGTTATTGGTGATAGCTGGGGAGGAAAATGCTAGCAACCACAATTTTTACAATGAAAAGGTTGGAATTATGGACATGATAAGCACCAAATTGTCTAATTTTATAGTGAATGACACTAAGGGGATTGGATATCTCATAAAAATTATTAATACTCTACCACCTAAATTTTGGAATGTCTCTGAGGGTCGGGGGTTGGTTAATGACATTATAAACAAGCTGCCATTTGAACTACACATTCCAGGCTATCAGTATTGTGGTCCCGGTACAAAATTGGACCATAGATTAAACAGAGGTGATCCCGGTGTAAATCCCCTAGATGCTGCTTGTAGAGACCATGACATAGCATACAACACACATTCCGATCTAGACAAGAGACATGTTGCAGACAAGAAATTAGAAGAGGCTGCATTTGGTAGATTTGTAAGCAAAGATGCTTCTTTGAGTGAAAAAATAGCAGCATTGGGAACCACCATAGCTATGAGCACCAAACAAAAACTGGGGTGGGGGCTGTGAATATGTATATAATAAACCTACGATGAAGGCCAAGGGTGTTATGTATCAAATACCTTATGCAGGTCTCAAATCTCTTAAAACTATTGACAGTCTTTTGACCAAAAAGCAGCGCAAGAAAAAAAGCTCTTGTCTTGCAAAGGGTCATGGTATGAAATTGTTGCTTAGTACCCCCCAATTAAAAAAATTACAGCAATCTAGAAAAAAATTGCATACAGGGGGATTCATATTTACCATCCCTGCCATCTTAGCTGCTCTCGGGGCTGTTGGGAGCTTGGCTGGGGGATCAGCTGCCATAGCAAAAACAGTAATAGATGCCAAGAAGAATAGGGCAGAATTAGATGAGCAGAGGCGCCATAACCTGGCCATGGAGAAAAAAGGCAAAGGTATTAAGAGAGCCATGAGTAAGTTTAAAAAAAACAAGAGCCGCTTACAAACCAAGATATTGAAGCTTTAATCAAGCCACTGGGCATCAAACATTTTAGAGGTGTGTACATGTCTGATTCTTTACCGGAACAACCACTCAACAAAGAGTGTGGCATTGTTAATTTGGATGAGTACAAAAATCAGGGCACTCACTGGATTTGCTATCTTAAATATTTAAAAAATGAGGCATTTGTGTTTGATTCATTTGGAGGTGTTCCACCTGAAAATTTAGTAAAATATTTAAAATCAGCTAATCTTTATTACAATAATGCCCGTGTTCAAAACTTCAAAGATGTTAATTGTGGACATTTGTGTTTATCTGTTCTCAGATATATGTCTCAAATAAATAAACCATCAATTGAAAATTTTCAAAAAGCCTTGTGGTATCTGAAACATCATGGGGGTATTCCATCTCACCAGCCAAAATTCAATATTGAAACTCAAATTGCATGATGACATAGTGTATCCCAAAACAATAGCTCTCAGAGCATTTTACGGCATGTACCTGATCCCTAATATTACGCACCACAACAATACAATTGCAGTAGGGGATCAAAAAATTGTCATCACTCCAGGGCAATATAATCTGTCCACTCTAAATGCTCAATTACCCAGAGGTGTAGTGTTAAGTCAAAATTCTGTCACTCACAGAGTAGAGATTGTATCTGCTACGGAGACAGTACATCTGGGTACTATAGGAGAGCTGTTAGGATTTGAGAACAACACAAAACTTGAAGCAAGCATCAAACACACTGCTATGAATATACCTAAATTCTTAGCCATAGAGACTCTGAATATTCACTGTAATGTGGCTGAGGGTATGATCACCAAATCAAATGGCATAGGCACTCACAAACAAACCGGCATCATTGCAACATTCAAACCTAATTCCGAATTCATGGAGCCAATCATCTACAATCCATCCCCAACATTATATTTTCCTGTGTGCCATAATAGAATAGATTATATTGAATTGATGGTCACTAATGAAAAAGAAGAATTAGTTGATTTTGCTGGAGCCACAACAACTGCTATCATAGAGATTAACATTTAAATAAAAATACATACAATGGAAAATATTGAGAGTTATGAGCTACAATCATTCCCTCCAAACAGGAGAACATTTGCAAATTTAAATCAACCCAACACAGAGATTGAGGTTGATCTTGATGTAGGGGATGGCTTTATACACCCCCACAGAGCAGATCTATACATCAAATTTGATGTTGTAAAGCTCGATGGAACAGATTACCCGGCAAATTCAAATATAAGATTGGTAGACAATTTTGTGCCGCATCTGTTCTCTGAAATTGAGATCAGAAAGCATGGCGTTGTTATAAACAGAGTAGATTACCCCGGCATTACCTCCACAGCTTTGGCTACATTAAAATTATCCAAAACCGAAGCTTCTTACTACAAAATAGGTGGATTTGAGGCTGGTGATAAAATATTATCCAAGAACCATACAGTGCTGTTCCCGATGCGCCTGTTGCCAGGATTCTTCTCGGATTACAAAGAAATTATGTGGAAGGGTGGGTTAAGAATTACATTTAGAAGAGCTGCAAATGATAATAATGCTTTGATGAGGTACAGCACATTAAACCCTACGGGGGAAGCTATGCCTAATACTCTACCTGATGCAGGCAAATGCATTATTCAGACTATGGAGCTAAGAATCCCCGTTGTTGAATATGAGGCCAGTTACGCTCTTAAATACAAAGCAGATATCCTAAAAAATCCACAGGTTCCTCTGCAATTTTATACATATCAATGCGTACAGAAGCCTGCCTCTGGTACTTATTATGAGTTTGATGCCACAAATTCATTCTCCAGTATTCAATTTGACATGCCTGATTTTGTGGTGGTACTGTTTCAGACTGGGAGACACAACAATCAGGAAAAAAATTCAAGTAGATTTGATAACTGCAACATCAAGAACATTTATCTTAAAAATGGCAGAAATGAGGTCTTTCCTAGAGAAAATTACAATTTAGACATGTCCAAGGATGATTTCCTCAAATTATATGAGGCTTTTTCGGCTTTCAAAAGGGTCACTACTGGCAGTACTGATATGTATTACTCACCAGATGAATTCAAAACACGGAGACCCATGTTTGTAATCAACACTTCAAAAAGAAAACAAGTTGTAGTGAACGACAGGACAAACATTAAAATTATCTGTGAATTCCACGAGGCATTACCCGATGACACCATTTGTAGTGTCATTCTCATAGGTGAAAAATCATATGTTTATGATGTAAGAAATGAGAGAGTCACGGAGCAATTCTAGAAGAATTACATTGTCTTAATATTAGATATGTAAATTGAGCCTGGTGGCCAATTGAACTTAAACCAGAAATAAATATGTATGTGTGTGTGTGTGTGTATGTGTGTGTGTATGTGTGTGGATGGCCAGTTTTAAGTGTGGCCACAAGAGGGGCATATTTTTAACAAATTTATGGATAACAATCTCACAAAAGTGCCTTTTGTAAGTATAAACAAATCAATCTGAGAGGGTCATACTTTCTGAGGAAATTCCCGAGGGCATTTTCACAAAAATCTTAGATTAGACAAGATTCCACACTTGAACAAAAAGCTCATATGCTCATGTTAAGCTTGTTTTAAGTATAGCAAATCTGCTGGAGAGGGGTTCATACTTTCTCGGGTTTATAGTACCGTAAATACTACTACTGGCTGCCGCAAGTACAGAAAAGTATTGGTACCTCTTTCAGTGCTTGCCTGTTGCATACAATAATAACCTATCATTCGGCCCTCAATATGACATGACATAATATTACATATTAATGTTTTCAGTTGAACGTAGGGTGTGCAGAAGGGATGCGGAAGAAAATTAAGGGGCGCGCAAGCACTCACTCACGCACCCCTGGCGACGCCAATGCTTTTCGCCTAAAATTTTGTCTCAATTCTCCTGCCCTGAGGGAAGTTTACCTTCGCATAGCAACACTAAACTGCAACCATGATTTATACCAGTAGGATGGGTGAAAAAAAACGAACATTGCTTGCCTGCTCATCTCTTTCCTGGCGACAGGAACGTACGTTTAAACGTGAAAGCTTAAACCCCCTCGCCGCACTGTAATGGACGAATCCTGAAAGGCTGGCCTTCGTGGTGGATGGTTAGCACAGCACGCTACGTCGCCAGGGGTCTCGGCGTTCGAATCCCGCGGCCTCGTCATGGGTGTGTGAGGAGTGTTACTTCATCAATTTCATTGTATCGCCACTCATCCTCATCTTCGCGATTAGCCAAAAGTGGCACAAGAGCGAAGGGAAAGAAACAATATCACGAATCCTGAAAGTTCGAATTGCTTTGTAATTTTTGTGTGCATACTTCTTTCCAACGGTAAGGGACTTAGGGTATAAAATATATAGCATCACAGTTAATCCAGTGGCTAGTGAGAAAACTCTAGGAAGGAATCTCTTCACGACGACAACAGCAGTTCCAGCATATCATGACAGGTCGGACAACCCTAAGCCTGCGTTCGATTGGTTTTATATTTACAAAACAAGTGTTTTCAATGTGCAATGCATATTTTACAAGTATGTAAAAAAACAATTTAATCAGCGATCAGCAAAAACAAGGTAATGCACACAATTAACAGTATTGGTCTTTTTAGGTTGCACCGCGTCCTCAACGATTGTATAGGTCGAAACTTCTCGACACTCACTCTCTTTTTCTTCAGTTATTTTCGTTGTTTTTTATCTCTTGCGGTGACGATGAGAATGCATTTACGAGTGTACAATGGGACAAACACAACTATACACTCTCATGTCTCGCACAAAATAAAAAATAAAATTAAAAGGGATTCTTCTTTCGCGCCTTGATAGCTTTGTAACGACTGGGGCAGCCAAAGAGACTAACTTTCCATTTAAACTTACAGACCGTCAATTTAGGTTTTAATCTTGCAAAAATTGTGTGAATCTGAAAATTTGCACATCTGTTCTATTTGATGTCAAAACAACATATCAACAGCCCTTTCCGCATCCTGAAATTCCAGGCGGTGGTAAACTTTGAATGCTGAATGCTGGAGAAGTGCAAGTTATCACTGGAATGAATGTTACGTGCAAGCAGCTAAACCCACGGATTTGAAATAGGGCTCCACCGAAAGAGGAATAAGCGGGCTTTAACTATGACTACACATATTGTCTTCCAGGACCGCACAAAAGGAACAAAAACTACCAAAGTCGATTTTTTTTCTATTTAATATTCTTGACGCTTTCTTTAAACTTTCCGTTGACATCTTTGTAGACCATGTGCAGAACTGTTACGCCACGGAATTTATTAAGCTCGTGTATTATTCTGAAAAAAAAAAGTCATGAGGCTTCTTCTCTGATATAGCCTAAGCAGCAACAAAGCTAGTGAAATAAAAATCAAGTGCAGAGAAACAAGAGGGAATATTCTTTTCTGGATATTACGTCGCATTAAAACAGTGAAATTCATTTAATTAACATTTTTGTCGTGCCGATTTATGGCGAAGAGTTTTTGACAGCAGGGGATCTAAATTGTGAACACTTTTCATGCAAAATACAAATGGATTGTCAATAATTCAGACATTTATATACATCGATAATACAGCCTGTAAGTGTAATTTTTGTTTACAAAGAAAGTTACTTCATCATTCTTTGAACAATTAATTTTTAAGGTATTCATGAATTCTAAATTAATGATATTACACTTTACTAAAGCTGACGCCAAGCAGTGTTTTCAACTCTAGCGAGAAGTCGCTAAATCTGGCGGATCTGGCTAGCTGGCGACAAAAGACGTGAAAAAGTGACGAGCGACTTTTCTGGCTACTTCGTGTGCTCTTTAGCGACTAATTTGGAGAATTCACAAAATATCTGCGTAGGTACGTCTAAATGCTTAAAAATGTCCGTTTTATAGTTATTAAATAAGGAAATACCCTCGTAATTCACTTCTGATGCACAAAGAGAAACTGAAGCAAAGCGTACCCCCTTTTCCAGTATGGTTTGTGATGTTTGTAAACATCACTGTTCACAGCTCATTGTTATCAGACACTCCTCCTGGCGCTATTGCGGCTGCCTTATTATAAAACAGAACGTTTGACTTCGCGGTCGCGTCGTGCGTGGGTTCAGATTGGAGTTTTTTGGGTAGTGTGTGGTGACAAAGGAAGTGCTAGTGTAAATTATAAAGTTCGTGTGTGTTTGTGCGCAGGTAGCCCAGGGCAGGGCAGTGTCCAGTGTGGTGAAAACCGCAATACAAGAAACATTATCGGAAGGAGTGGGAAAACTACAAATGGTTAACCCCTGTCGATAGTGACACGGCGAAAGCGTATTGTAAGTACTGCAAAGTAGAACTATCTGTATGCCCAAACTACTGATCTGAAAAAAACTTTCGAAACACAGAAACATAAAGTCAGATCTGGTTACTTCTGTTCTGCAAAACAGAAGAAAAACAGTTCAAACCGGAAAATTTAAATACTTCTAGTGCTGAAGCTATTTTAGCTTTATTCATTGCCGAACACTGTTCTTTGCTAACCGTGAATCACTTGTCCGAATTATGTATGAAAAGGTTTGGTGACTGACAGCTGCAGTGCACCATGCATTCGCCTGCATAAAACCAAGTGCACAGAAATAATAAACAACGTTCTTGCAGTGCATTTTCTCGATGATTTAGTATCTGACATCGGTAATCAGTGTGAAGTGCAGTGTTCAGAGGAAGAGGAAATATTGCTTTTATAGGCAAGTACTTCATTTTTTCCACCTTTTTGCTATTTTTTAGAAGTACATTTCATTTTGCGACTTTTTCTAGAGCCTTTACATTTCATTTAGCGACATTCTAGCGGATTTTCTAAGGACTTTTCACGACTTTTACGTTCAAGTTATTGGCAATACTGACGCCAAGTATACTCCAGTCAAGGTCACTCGCTTTCGGAGTTTTCCCTTGCCTCCTCCACACCCCTGGCCCTCTAGGGTTGCCTCGCTTGTTCTAAGCTGTTAAGTTGACACTTTGCACGTTGTACAGTCAGGGACACTTCTGGATTATAACAACACCATTGACTTTCAATTAAATCATTACAACCGACAAGTGTCCGTGACCGTACGTTTGCGGTTGGTTTCGTTTTCGATGTTGTTTTGTGAAAGGGCTATTTGGTTACGATTAGGAAGGAGACGAGGGGGGGCATTTGCCTTCCACTTCTCCCCACTTTTGCCCTCACACTATGCTAAATCTTATCTGCAAAGGGAAATATACTGTCTTTGCCCCCCCCACCTAGATTTGGTACCTTGACCCCTAGTTTTGGAACCCAATCGCCACCACTGAGTATTGAGGATTGAGGAGCAGCGTCCTACGTGTGGAACATTTGCCGGTGAAAGTGAAGCGAGTGCCTCCCGAAAGGACACTAGAAAGCAAAATTTATTTTACTTCGCTTCTTGTGCCACTTTTGGCTAATTTGCGAAGATGGGGATGAGTGATGATATGATGAAATTGATGAATAGACATCACAAACGTTCATGCCCAAGCCAGGATTCGAACCCGGGACCCCTGGCGTTGCAGCGCGATGTGCTAACCACTCCGCAACGGGGGCCGACCATCTTCTAGGTCAACGTGACGGTACACATATTTTATGTTAAATAAATAAATGTAAGTAAATATCAACATGACTTAACGGCGTTCTAATGGAAGTTAAGAAAAAACAGTTTTATCTAGACATCCCAACTGACAATACTAACAGCGATCAGCCTCCAACGCATCACAATATCCATCGAAATAATATTATCTGATGCCATGCAATGGTGGTGGTAGATGCACATTGCACGGTGGTTTGGTTTCCACTTTAAACTGTAGGTCCAGTCCCGATTAGCTTTTCTGTGCATAAAGCGGTGTTAAGAACGAACCCAAACAAGTAACAATTCCATGTGATGAAAATTCAAATATATTCTTTTTATAAGAATAATTTTTCATTCTACCACAATTTAGTCTATCTCCCCATTGATGTCCTTTCACCTTACGTCGACTAATTGCGCGAGGTAGAAAATGGCCACCGTACGTACGTTCCTCGCCTGTCGTACCGCTTGCACCGTTACTAAGCCATCCGAAACCAGCTTGTTCCACCCCTTTTGGCGCGAAGACGCTCTCGCACATTGTTGCAACATTTATTCCCATATGATTTGGTATGGAGGGCGGTGCTTGGGTTGCCGCGTGATCGACGGCAGATTGCTGACAGGTAGCGCAGCCAATGGGGGCCGAGTTAGGAACGTCAAACACCAGCGCGCGCTTCGAATCACCCGTCACTCATCATAACGTGACACGTAGTTCCTCTCTATTCACGTTTTACGGACACTATTGTGTTTAGTTGGTTCCTCGCTTCGGGGTTTGGTGCTTGTGGCTTCCTCTTACATAACGTTTCGTCAACGCAGTGTGTGACCTAAGAAATAACAAATGAATAACGATTCCTCGCAATACTCTTAAGTTTGCACCTTCCTCTCTTGGGGGTGCTGTGCTTGTCCGCCCATTCATTGTCAATATCTCAACTTCCATGGAGTGTATAGCAGCCACACCCAGATTCCCGCTATCCTCGGGAGTACCTCTATTACGTATAAAAATCTCAGTCCAATCAGAGCACTTTTAAAACTTCCTCGCTTTGGCGTGAAAAGTCCAGCTTCCTCTTAATGGAGGGTGGGAAAACAGGGGTGTGTGTGTGTGTGTGTGTGTGTGTGTGTGTGTGCGTTGGTATACCCGTCATTAGGAGGAACAAGATCAGAAAAATTACCAGCATTAAGAGGGACTTTTTCATTGCGAGGTAATTTTGGTGGTTCCTCGGAACGAGAGAGCACATTATTTAATATTATGGCCGAACGGGCAAAGGAAAATTTAATGTCGTGGAATTAATCGACGAAGGGGACCAAGATCTATATTTTGATAAAAGATAGAACAATGTCCGACAATTGTACTCGGAGTTATGCTACAAAACAGTGCATTTTTCTGGTTCCTCTTTTCGGGGCATTGTGCCTGTACGTGTGTATCAGGTGTTTATCGGCTCCTCTCAACGGGGCTCTGTGCTTATCACCTACACACAACGTGTGTGTCGTTTGTGCGACGCCAGAGACATCTGCAGTGTGTGAAAAATTGCGGAACTACATCAGCGGTGACGTCAAGGCGGAGCGAGGAAGATCGTAGGGGGTGGGGCCTGCGGTTGTAGAGAACAGCGTTGTCGGATCTCCCCCTCAACTTACATGACTCAGCATTTTTCACTGACGGCTCTGAACGTTGCATTGTTCGCAGTGCTGCATAAGTTGCAACGCTGGAGAATGCAGTGTTGCTACATCATTGCCTACATGGGAAATGTTAACGGCGCTTCACGATTGCGTTCTGAGAGGGTTCGTTGTGTGATAGTAGCCGTATTTAATATATCGGTTTGAGCTTGGGCAATTATGTCTCGTATTTCTCGGAAAATATATATATCAACGAAGAATTGTAGCAATCTGCCGGAGGGCGCGTGTGAGCGAGCAAAGAATATTGTAGGAAATGCTTGTGTATTTCCTCATCAAGAAAGCAAACTAGTAGGATTTCTTCTTGTATTAATTAACAAAATATTCAACCAGAGTTCCTATTCTAGAATACTGGAAATGATTAATCTGACTAAAACACAAAAGCCAGATACAGGACAATATAGTACAGAAACAACATACATTTTTACGTTCTTAATTATGGTTTAACTATTCGTTTTCTCCGTCTACTCCACTCGTTAAAAATTTGCTCCTCCTCTGTGGTGACAGTGACGTATTTAAGAGTACGACTTTAATCTCCTTCCCGAAATACCTTCCACACTTAAAATGTTTCTTTCGTCACTAGAATGCAGATGCATATGTTCAAAAATGGCAAAATACGTAGTTAAACATTAATAAGAATAGGTTCTTCACTGACATTTCAATATTTTTCGTAATACATGTCTCTAAACTAAGGTAGAATTCACACCGAACTTACAGGCGACACGTGTTGCTTAAGGATTTCGCCAATCCAACGCAAGTTTCTGAGCCCTATTATGCCTGCCGCTACGTTATGAAACGTTGCTGTGGATTGACGCGTTTCCAATCGACATATGTCATTTGCACTTGCTGTTTGGAGTGAAATCCACGTGTTGCTTGACGTTTCGGTCTGAAAGTTACAGGCGACAAGCAACACGGAGATGCCAAGCAGCTTTCAGACCAAAGCGACACACAACACATGTCGCTTCGGAACTAGTCAATCAATATCAACGTTTCACACCTTAGCGGTAGCCCCAGAAGACTGAGTTCGACTGGTGAGATTCTCAAGAACTACATGTCTCTTCAATGTGAAATCTCTCAATGAGAGAAGAGCCCAGTTCGAGAGACATGTAAAAGCTCACTAAAGCAACACATACACCGCGCACAAGTGAACAGACCAAGTCAATTTGATGCACGGCCCGAGCGACATGGTGATTTCACACCCAAGCGACAAGCGACACGAGACCCTTCAATCTAATGCAAAAGATTCATTGCGTATGCGGGAACAACAGAAACAGGTGACACGATGCACCGTATTGAGAACATAGTCCAGTCCAAGCTACAAATGCATCTTGTGTCGCTTCAGTTCAAAATTTTTGTTTTCAAGAAGCACGTTAGATGGGGATTTCACACTGAAACGACACTACACGCATGATTTTGTGCGAGCAATAAAGGTTTCGATTTCCTGTGGGGCATAGCACCTTGCACTGGCGTACGCAGGGGGGAGCTGATGGGGCTACTGCCCTCCAGAAATTTTAAGAAAATCCAAATTTTTAGATGAAAATTTGTTAAGAACTCAAAGAAAGGAAAGATGTAAACGCAAACCTCCCTTAAAGTTAAAATGACACCCGATTACCATTTCTGTCTTCGAGTACAATTTTAATAGAGTGAAAAGTTCAAAATGTACGATAGCCTATATATTTTATTCGGTATCCCACAATTCTAGAACAAAGCTATATACTATACACCTTTACAATTTCAGCCCCTCCAGAACAAAAATCCTGCTTACGCCAGTGGCACCGTGAGAACAATTGGAGCAGACTATGATATCGAAAACCAGAAAACTACGGCGACTCAATTGTATTTAACTTAGTATATGGCACATGTTTTCCCTCTTCTCGAGTGGCAGCAACGAATCGTCCCCTACGTATGGTCAGTGCATCGCCCACTGGCATATACATGAGTGAGGGATGAAAGACAGGCCTGTGGCAAGGAGTAGCAAGTCTCCATTTTGACTTCACAGCCTAACAAAGAAAACTAAAGGTCGCAAGGAGGGGAAATTTCCTTTAGGCTCAGGATCGTGGTGTGTGTTGCAAGGCGTGCTGTCGACAGTGGCGGCGATTGGGTTCCAAAACTGGTTTGGGCAAAGGAACTTTACTTTTCCTTTATAGATAAGCTTTAGCATAGTATCGGATCAAAAGTGGCTAAAAGGGGGGGGGGGGCAACTGCCGCCCTACGCTCCCTCAGTCAGTAATGATTATTCGACTGTGAAATCAGTTGAAATATTGGAATCAGATTCTTTTCTCATTCATTCATACACATTCTATTTCATTTCGCTTTGTAATAAAAATAAGCACTTGATAAATTTTAAAAAATATATATTTTTAAAATTGTTTTTAAAATCAACGAAATTAGACAGAAATATGACTGACACATTTTAAGAAAGAAGTTACAGCCGGGATTCAAACCCGGAAACCCTGGCGTCGTATTACACTGAACTAACCTCTCCCCCAGATTTTGGAGGTCAGAAAGTAAGTTATTAATATAATATACAAGATGTAATATATTATATATTACATATTATATAATATAATATTCGAACCAGTGTATAGGGCCTCCCCGATGGCGCAGTCGTTGCCTTGTAATCAAGGGGTCCCGGGTTCGATACCCGGTGGAGGCACATAGTGGTTCGGATCCCACTTTAAACTGTAGGTCCAGTCCCGATTAGCCTTACTGTGCATAAAGTGGACTTAAAACACCAAATCAAACCAAACCAGTGTATAGTGCACCTCCACTGCATATCGCCAGTTTACAAGGCGATTCTCATATTCACTATACCCTGTACTATTCACAGTTACAATACAAGTGTTAACCCATTGAGAAACCTAGGTTTGCCATTTTGGAATCTCTCTCTCCAGGAAGTAGTGTAATCAAGGGGTCCAGAGTTCGTTACCCGGTTGAGGCAATTGCATGGACGTCCGCAGGATTTTTCCAGAGAGGGGCAAGGAAGGTATTTTTTTCCAGGGGGGGCAAACGAAGGCAAATTTTCCCCAAAAATTGTGTTGTTCCCTAAAAAACATTGCTTTAATTTGAATTTATGGTGTTCATACAATAATTAACACATATTATTGCGGCTAAAATGAAATTATATGTGTGAAATACATATTTTTAGTTGACTTTCATTTTCCAGGGGGGGGGGCACGGCTCCCCCTTGCCCCCCTTCCGGACGCCCATGGGCAATTGTGGTTCCGATCCCACTTTAAACTGTAGGTTCAATCCCGATTACCCTTTCTAGGCATAAAGTGTACTTAAAAACAATCTTGCATTGAACTTGATTGAAATTACATTTTTGCTTGCAAGTTTGAATATGTATATTAATATTAATAATATTAACAATAATTACTTTAATTAATAGAGTACGTAATGAAGTACGAAAACATTGAGATCTGATCAAATTGTCCTTTGCTTATAGAGATGTTACTGACGCAAGTATTGATGGAATGAACTGCAATGAGTTATTTGCTACCCTTGAAAAAAAAACGAACCAAACGAAAACGCCGCCCGCCTCCCCCTCCCTGTCCTGTTTAAGGGGAGAGAGTGGTCAGACGTTCAGACCAGACGCTTGGCAACTCTGAACTACCCTTTCTTTGTCAGTGCGGGGGGGGGGGGGGTGCGAAGAAGTGTTTGCGCACCTTTTAATTTTCTTCCGCACACATTTTTCAACCAATAACACCAACTCTTAAGAGTGCCATCTCCGGTGGAGGCACACTTTAAACTGTAGGTCCAGTCCCGATTAGCGTTACTGTGCATAAAGTGGACTTAAAATACCAACTCAACAACAACAACTCTTAGAGTGCCATGCTATCTCATGTCATATTCACCGCCGAATGTTACGTTCTAAAGTGAGACCGCTGTTATTGTTTACAACAGGTAAACACTGATCGCCGATTTCTTTCCTGTACTGTCGGCAGTTTATAAAGGCAAACCGCCATTTTCTTTCTTTTGTCAGCATTGTTGTTAAGAATTGTTTCTTCTTATGTTTCACGTAGTCTGTGTTTGTCGATAAGTGCCTATAGCTCAGTGTCAGGTGCTTTGTGTTATCCTTTGCGTTGTTGATACACCGTTTTTGTTGTCTGCCTACTGTCGGATCAAAAATTATGTATACTCGAGTTTTGGACTCCAATTAAAAATTAATCAGTAGACCTACATAAAAACGAGTTACATCAAAATTTGACTGTTTCAATTCTGTATTAAGCTATAGTAACCAATTCTTTTTCGAGTATGATTCGATTTTTAGTCGTCTTGAGAATAAAAAAAAGTGCAGTTTTTTGCGTTTTCCAAACAAGAAATCCAAAAAAATTAAAAAATCGTCCGATCGTGATCGAATTTAAATATGCAGGTAGAAAGGTTGTAAATAGAATTCTTAATTTTCAATTTTTCTTATTGGGTAAAAAGTCAAATGTGTCTTATCAATTTTCTGAAACATATTCCCTCCCATCCCGTGGGAAAATACCTTGCTTGCATTTCCTTGGAAAAAATCTTCCAATTTTTCATGTATGTCATTGGCTTCCCTTCAACAAGCTGTTCTTTTCAAATTTTTGGCCTCTCCGATGGCGCAGTGGTAGCATCGTCGCCTTGTAATGAAGGGGTTCCGGGTTCGATTCCCGGTGGAGGCATATAGTGGTTTGAATCCCCTTTAAACTGTAGATTCAGTCCCGATTAGCCTCACTGTGCACAAAGTGTACTTAAACACCAACTCAATCAATCAGTCAATCAAATTTCTAAACATGTCTTGTACTAAAACCGAGCAAGAGTGAAGCAGTTGCAGTTTTAAAATCCACTTTATGCACAGTAAGTCTGGACCTATAGTTTAAAGTGGGATCCGAACCACTGTGTGCCTCCATTGGGTATCGAACCCGGGACACCTTTCGCTAGTTTTATCCACTTTCATTGGCATATTATTGGAATTTCAATTAGTGGCTAAAACATGCATGCATGTTTCATGTTTTCTTTATTTTCAACACCGCGCCCCTTAAATTTCATTCCACACCCTCTCAGCACTTCTACAGAGCATTCATTCCCCGACATTCGCTACGAGACTCGGCGGCTAGCGGCCCGGCGTCAGCGCTTGTCTTTCCCAGTGAACGGGTCCGCGACAGTCGCACGCTAGTCTGTTTTTTTCGCTCTCCCTGCCTTCGCTCTCTTTCCCTTTCTGTTGACGTTGCAGACTGACGCCAGTATAATCCTCCCTCGGAAGTTGTGTTGTGTCGTGTCCGTGTGTTGAAGATTGTGGCTTAATATGGCACAACAAAAGTTTACATTGCAACAAAGAATTTACGTTGTCGAGTATTAATTCGGAAAGAGGAATTGTGGAGAAGTGCGACGACGTTTTGCAACGAAATTTCCTGGTGTTCCCGTTCCACATAGAACCACTATATTAAACCTCGTAAAAAAGTTTAGAGTAACAGGGTCAGTTCTGAATAAAAGTGGAAAGAAAAATGGGGAAATCTAAAAAAATAAAGTATACAAAGACAATCCGCACACCATCCGTGAGTTAAAAGAGAGTATTGTACGAGAAATCGGGACAATTACATTAGACGAACTTGCACGTATAAATGCCAATTTCATTCGGAGATGCCAGGAATGTGTTGCAGCAGAGGGACATCATTTTCAACACCTTCTGTAGTCAAGGTTAGTACACAATATGAAAACTGTAATTTTAATAGCCGACTCTAGCGACTGTCGCGGACCCCGTTCACAGGGAAAGACGAGCGCTGCTACCGGGCCGCTTGCCGCCGAGTCTCGTAGCGAATGTAAGGGAATGCTCTGTATATAATTAATTCTGGCAACGCACCAAGATTTACGGTTGTGGTTTTCTCTCCGTTGAGGACAACGAGGACGTTTATGTAAGCAAATAAATAAAATAATAATAATAAACAGTTGTGTTTATATACGTACGTATACGTATATAATTTGTATCCCCTCCTCCACATTCACCTGAAAGTGGCAACAGTTGTGATTCGTGGGACCGTCTGCTCAGTTGATATCTATGTTTTGGCTTTTCGAGTGTGTGCAGTATTCCCCAAGGCCCTCTTCTCTTGTTGTTGCTGTGCAGAAACACAATAATCCTGAAATCGCTTGTATGGCTAGGAATTAAGTACAATGTAAGTGACAGCGTTGAAGAGATTAGAGGGAAGAAATGGTATGGCAATGAGCGAAGTTGCCAAACGAAGAATGTGTGTATGAGAAATTACTATTGTTTTTGCATGCTTAGTTCGTCATTAACTTCTTTCCTTTTGTTGCAACATATGATTTTTACTTCGAGACTTATAATAGGTCTGTGTGGGCCTCCCTGATGGCTCAGTGGCAGCGTCGTCACCTTGTAATCGGGGGTCCATGGTTCGATACCCTGTGGAAACACATAGTTGTTCGGATTCCACTTTAAAATGTAGTTCCAGTCCCGATTAGTCTTTCTGTGCATAAAGTCGACTTAAAACAACAATTCAATTCAATTATAATGAATGCTTTCATTATACTTTAATAATCCTAATTATTATGCACTGAAATATATATTGATACAATCAACTCCATAAAATGCTGAAAATTGATATTGGAAATATTAATAGATTGAAGAAACAGGTGTATATAACTTTACTCTTCTTGTTTAAAGTAATCGAATTTTGAAGGAAAATGTAACTCACTTCCCCTTTTGTTATTTAGTGTCTAGTGGAGTGACCTACTAATTCTGACAGCAAATTCAATGAGTCATGATATTCATCCTGGTCAGGCAGGGTGTGGCTGCCTTTAGATTGTGTTTCATTTATCACATATTTAATAGTTCATCCTCATGCCGCAATTAACCTGGATACATATAATTTTGACCATAAATAGCAAAATGCAAGTAAAAACTTCTTGAAATTTACGATTTTCTTCGCATCAAAATTGTGGACATACGCCTAGTAGGCTCCTGTTCTCTGCAAGAAAAAATCTGGAATTTTATGAAATTTCTTGCCGCGTCTCATCGGGCTTGAAATGTACTACTTCACAAGAAAATTTTGAACAACTGTACTATCTTGCATTACGAGTTATAAAAGTAAGTAAATTCATCAAAAACTTTCACAAATCGTGTTTTAATACTGTCATAAACAGAATAGTGAATTGAAAGTGTCTGGGTATGGTTTGTGGAGGAGGTTTGTATCTTTTTAAAGGTATCATCGTAAAATCTGATAATAGTCATTTAAATGTTTTTAGTGAAAGAATAGCCTCACGTTTCCATACGTCTGAATTACTGGCTCTACAATGGCTTTTGTGATAGTTCAACGGTTTGAGAGCTTTGATAAGTATTGATTGTGCCAAGCTCGCACTGCCGTACCCATGTAGTTGATGGGAGTTACGGTCCCGTATTTGACCCAGGTTAAAACAAAATAGAAGTCGAATAAATGAGAAGATGGCAAAATTTTAGACTGTGTGCTAAGAAGAATAAGCCATAACCAGTGGCGTAAATAACACCCCCGCAACCCCATCGTGCGGGGGAAGGGGGCCGAGCTTCGGGGGTGCATTAATTTTTGTTGATTTGGAATTTTTTTAAGTCCACTTTATGCACAGTAAGGCTAATCGGGACTGGACCTACAGTTTAAAGTGGAATCCGAACCACTATGTGCCTCCACCGGGTATCGAACCCCGAACCCCTTGATTACAAGGCGACGACGCTACCACTGCGCCATCGGGGAGGCCCTGGGGGCGCATTACGAATGACTGATAGTTCACAAGTTTTCTTTTTGGCGTTAAAATATATTTTCAACCAAACATGTATTTTTATGCACCTGCAATTGCAAACATAAAATGTTAATCACTAGAAACGTAGAAAGCGAATTACCAGATTAGAAGAAAACCCTGCATTAGCTGTATATTTCAACCTCCGGTTATTATACCCTAGTACTTAAACCGGACAGAAACGTCGTCGCCTTGTAATCAAGGGGTTCCGGGTTCGATACCCGGTGGAGGCACATAGTGGTTCGGATCCCACTTTAAACTGTAGGTCCAGTCCCGATTAGCCTTACTGTACATAAAGTGGACTTAACACACCAAATCAATGAATTAAACCGGACAGAAAAGAGAGATTTTGGTTATGCTACTCCTCTATTTTAGACGCTTGTGTTGGTTGGTTTCTTGTGTTTATTAGTTGTTTGCCAATAGGTTCGATAAACACTTTAATGGTGCATGGTGTAAAGGTAAAATTAATGATTGGATAGGTTTAAGTAAAAAAAGAAATCAAAGAACACCAAACCGATATCACATGATATATTTGATGTTGTGATATTTTTGCAACTATTAGTTACAAGTACGAAATTTGGTGATTTGAATTAACTGTGAATTATCAAGTTGATACAATATGATATGCCTATTCTAGATCAGCCTGTCTGTTTGCCTGTTTTATTCGGCCCAACAATCGAACCCAATCTGAACGTACCTGTCACGATCTACGTAACTCAGTTCTGCGTAATTCGGTTTTATACGTAAATTACTGTAGGTCTCGGGAAAATATAATTTTAAAACGTGTTAATTAACCTTTACTTGTACGTAATGCATTTATAGGTAATTCTGTGTTATACCTATAAACTGTACCATTATACCACTTTAAACTGTAGGTCCAGTACCGATTAGCCTTACTGTGCATAAAGTGGACTTTAAACAACAAATCAATCAATCAATCAACCTATAACATAAAATACAGTTGATTTGTACGTAACCAAGCTACAACAATGTCACACAAAAACACAAATACGCAACAGGATAGGTGGATATGGCGGCGGTCGGTCTGGAATTGCGAGAAAGGGTAGTGCGGCGCGGCGGTGTCACAGAGAAGACAACAAACAGAGGCGGCACGCGGCATGAAATCAGAGGAGATTTGACGCAGTTGTTGAGAACAAGATAAGAATTTTATTTTGTACGTACACTAGGTTGGCCACGTTTTCTTAACAGAAAATTAGGACATTCATGGATGCTAACAGGGGGGGGGGGGTTGTAGCTATAACTAAAAGAGCACAGGGTCCAGTACACCCCGCCCCCCTCTTTGGCAAAGAAAAAGTCATGCTGCTTATATGTTTCCTGAAACATTACATAATTCTCTTTAATCTATTTTCCTCTTGATTTTATTTGATTTTTGTTATTTAACACCGTCTTATTGTCACTTTTGGCTAATTGCAACAATGAATATGAGTTTAAATTCATGAGAGAGGAAAAGTTACCTGCTTGGTCAGAAAGTAAATTGTATACGGGAAGTCAACGCTAATCCACATAAAACTATTCAAGTGACAAATGTAATGCACTTAAGAATTAAACTTTTAACTTGTAAATTCGTTAATTTAGCACTTTATTACAGAAATGACCTGTATTATACTGTATGTTGTAACTCAAAATAGATGCAGTTATTTTAATAATGGCGTGTTATGTAAATCTGATTTCTAAGTAATTCTCAGTTATACGTATTATTTTCTCTTCACCTTGACATACGTATAACTCAGGTTCAACTGCATAGCCATTGTGTTTTTCAACTCCCGTCAATAGTAGCATCATGTATCTGTTGGGATCAGATTCAATGGTAAACCATATTGCTCGAGGAGTGATGCCCAAAATTATCAATACCACCCTCTGTGAGGCAAAGGGTCATAAGATGGAGGGGGGCGCTAGTTGTCGTGGTGGATTCATTCTTGTGTAATATTCGCTTATTTCCAATTTCCAAAAAGTAACCTCAAGAAAGGTACCAAACTGGAATGTGTGATCTCACGTTTGGAAAGATGGCATTTCTTGCTTACAATTTAACTGTTCATTTTATTATAATTTTTACACTATAAGGCAGAAGTGTTTGAAATTTGCAACGGGAAGGTGAAGATTGGACTATGTACTTAAGTAAATAGTGGAGATGGGTCAGTGCTTCGAAGTAATTCGTTACTTATGATGCTGCCGTTTGCAACTAATACTTAAATTCATCGAGTACCTAACTGTAACGCAGTTACCTTCGAAAGGGAATAACTGCAACTCTGTTACTTTTAGGTAAATGTAACAGTTTTTTTTAGTTACTTCTAAAGTTACTTTTCCCGGTAATTATATGCTAACTTTGCGAACAATAGGACGAAAGAGAAAACATGACAACTCTCTTTATGATTGCTTGTGTCTCCGGGAATCTGGAGTAACCAGATATCGACGAAAATACGATACAGTCAGTACCTTTTCATTTCTATGCTCAATTTAGAAGCATGACGTACGAGTATCGTAAGTAGTAATGTAGTATAAAGATAATACAACAAAAATTGTGACATGCTTAATTATCTACATCTGAATCTAGAACTGTAGATTCGGATCTTGTATGAAAATAAAAATCGGGTATCCGGAACCGAAAATCAGAACCGGATATCAGGATCCAGTATCACCCGAGTTCCAGATCTAGCCATCCCAAACGCTAGTTCCTTTCCTTGCGATAGATCCGGCCTCAGGGTTGGCAGCACCCTGTTCGAGGAAACAAGCTGGCGCCCACCTCTTCATTTTCAAGGATTATCTTGTGAATTACATGGGAGTACATTTTCGCTAAATTCATTCCTCTGATTCAATGTCACGAAATCTGTTTTTGTGTCTTGAGAATATAAAGAAAAATGCATGTCTCATTTCAAAAACATGTAAGTTCATTTTGTAGGAATATTCATTCCTTTTTGAGGAAACCTAAACTTGAAGGAAAGTCTTAGCTAAATATCTCTACATCCCGGCAGGGATGCCCATTCCCCAAGGCCTTTGACGCACTCCTTCCCCCATAAAGATATAATATTTCCCCCACCCCCACCTTTATGCCGAATTATTTACTGAAATTATTTTGGTCACAAAAAATTTGCGGAACAATACAATATAAACAAATGTAAGCACTACATGTTTACTTTAGGTATTGTTTTCAATATATACATTTATATGTTTATTATATGTTACTTTGACATTGATTGGGGGTCCCGGGTTCGAATCCTGGCCTGGGAATGGATGTTTGTTAGTGTTCATTCATCAATTTCATCATGATCCCATCTTCACAAATTAGCCAAAAGTGGCACAAAATGCGAAGTAAGATAAAGCAAATCAATCAATCTATTTGACGTTGAGTGAAATAATAATTAGATAAATTATAATAACTTCTGACGTTACAAAGTTGTTGCAGCAAAACTATCGATAATTTCCTCATTTTGTACCACTTTGAAATATCGGACACACAGGATGGAATTATGGTAGACTTTAACCACTCATCAGCAATTCACGAACGTAGTCTGCTTTTAATGATTCTTATGACACTCCTTGTGCATTTTGCAGAGCAACTTGTCACTGGTATGGTGATCAGAATTTTATACAATACCTGCACATTTGGAAAGGTCGAAAACTGGACAACAACAACGTATGGTCTAAAAAAGCGATTCTTAAGGGTTAATGCATTTCTGCTGATCGTACATAATCTTCAGAACCCTTCATGTCGCCTGTGCCTGAACTGAACTTTCACTCTCTTTTAAGGAGTTGTGCATAGAGACAATGTTTGCCACTGGTCGAGATGCCAGCAATCGAAAGGAGCATGGCATTCGAAACCTTTCATTGCAGTTGAAATTAAAAGACACAAGATAGAAAAGGCACGGCTCACTTTCATCTTTGCTAACATAAAACGTACAAAACTGCTGAGTCTCACTGCCATTGTTAGTGTACTGAACCTTATTATTATCAGTTTGTTTGCTTGACTAACCTTGTATTAATGAGAACAGCATGTCCCCCACCCATCCAAACCGATTCTAAAGGCATGAGAGGGGGTGTTTCATTTCTATACCATCGCCGTGATCAACCACAGGTAGGTAGATAAACTGTACATAATAACAATCATAACTAAAAATCAATAACAAGTGAATCAAACGAAACGATCCCCACATTTTTGTGTGAAGATATGTATAATTGGTAGCTAAACTATAAACTGTTGTCCCCCCTAAATATTCCCATGACTCAGGCACGCCATGAATCCCCCTTGTGAGCACTCCTGGGTCCCGATCAAGAAAAGAATTCGGCGCCACACATCAATTTTAGGAATAAAAATCTTTTAGTTCTGTCGGAATTAGTTTTAAGAGAAGAAACCTTTGATTGATTTATTGAGTTGGTGTTTTAAGTCCACTTTATGCCAATATGGCTAATCGGGACTGGACCTACAGCTTAAAGTGGGATTCGGGCCATTTTGCGCCTCCACCGCGTATCAAACACGAGACCCAAGGCAGAAACATTTGATGATGCCTAAAATGTTTTAGAGTGCGAGCAAGATTTTTTTTGGCAAATATGTTTATTTGCAAACCAAAAACAACATTAGTTTGATAATGCACCAATATTTTTAAAGTAATAGGCTTAAGTATAAACTTGGTATGACCCTTTTCAAAACATTTGTATTGCGAGTGTAGTGAGCAAAAAAAAAAAAATATGATCTCTCAAACATTTCCCACATTTTTATTTTTCGTTCATGGATTTGGGGATGCTGTAATCCCATCAGCCCCTTGCATCTGTCTCTTACAAATATGATATGCGAAATTAGGAAGTATTCCGTCATATCGCGAAATATATCAGAAAGGGTGGTTTTAGTGCAGAGGCAACACAACAATCAAATTAATCTTAACTGACGCGCCACCACAGCTACAGCGCCTTGATGCGGTGGCACCGTTTGCATCGCCCTAAAGCCGGCCCTGCCTTGCGATCTAGCTCAAATCGTATATAATAAGGAGAAAAAGTGTGCGAAGTTCAGCAGTCTGCCAGTGATGTAACCGATAATATGGCCCATTGATTTAGTTCGTTAGTTAGCAGGATCTTAGAAACTGCCTGGATAAATTTAACCCAACGCGTGCTCACACGTTTCAGTTTGGTGTTTCAACATGTTATTTTTTTCTCGTCTTTATCAATTGTGTGATTCCATTCAAATGTTCGAAATTAATAAAATTAAATTAATCAATAAAGGTATTACTAAGTACAAGCTTTAAAACAATTAAAATTACACAGCGTGCGTCCTGCCGGGTTAACAATTGCAAGAAAACAACTTGCAAGCAGAACAAATACGTCTCGATTCTCCATAGAGGCACACAGTGATTGGGATAGCACTTTAAACTGTAACCCCATCTCGAATAACCTATTTGAGGATATAGCGGACTCAAATATTGACTTGGAGATCGCCCACCTTGCAAATCAAATCCGTGTTCGCCGCGTGGCAGCGTAACACACTCCCGATGGATCCACCACGGGTACATAAGATTAAGCTGATTTAAATACGCAATCATTATTTTTCCATAATTCACTCGTTTCATAACATGCAAATCGCATATAAATGGTACTGCGAATTTATTTTTATGAAGACACGTCAACTTTTCCAATAGTAGATTTACCGCTTCTGGTGGAGAAGTATTTTCAGTAATCAACTCACGACCTATTACACAGGAGTCTAGTACTAATTCCGGCATGCCTCATCATAAATTCCATCCAATCATCGCTATTAAACTAAAAAAGGGAAAACAGCCACTCAGAAGAATACAAATTACAACAATCAAGCATAAACCACCCAGCAATATACGTGTTTCTGTCTGAATATAAATAACTTCACTTTGGAATCGGATGTACATGTATCTCGATAACCCCCCCCCCCCCAATTTTCTTTAAAGCAATTCACGGGTTTGCTTGTCCAAATTTTTCTGTACCCCATACAGTGGTATGTCAAGGATTTTCATAAGGGAGGCTGATGCCTTCACTTTAAAGGAATGCTGTGGCAGAGGGATGAGGGGTATGGCACAACCAACACCTGCTTTGGCACTCTACTGACACTAGAAGATTAAAAGCATGCTTTCTTGTAGATGAGATTGGAAATAATATGTAAATGAGAAGATGAAGAGCATTGATCCGTGCAGTGCTTTTGTAAGGGATCTGTGAGAGAAGCTACCTCTGGATAGGTGACCCCAGTGTCTTTGAAGTAACTACCCGATAAATATGATATGAAATGATAGATGAAAAAAAAAGTTTTTATATTTTCCAGGACTTTTTACTACATTACCATGAATTTTGAGTAGCTGATTTTATTTCCTTTGAACGTACGTGTATGAAAATTCGTTTTGTACTGGAGTGTTCCACGTACATAAGAACATGAAATAGGTGAAAAATCTTCAACGGAATTGCCCAGGTACGATTTATCTCAGTGGCGCCAACTGTGGAGCTCAAGACCATTCAGCAATTTGTCTCTTATTGTTATTATATTTTAGAAATAAAGTCCCAGCATTTAACAAAACAAAAATTTTCATAATTACAGCATACCCTTAAAGAAATCTCACAACTTAATTACTGCTCATAATCATCCGTTAGATTTTCAGTTTGATACTTGTCAGTGTTCTATATTATTAACACTGTTCGTGGTCATATCGTCATCATGCAAATAAGGGAGAACAAGAGCTTAGGGCATGTATTATGTGTAGGGCCCAGGACTTTATGTCCTATAAAACTGTAAAATATGTGTTATTATGTCATAAAAATTGAAAAATATGTCACACAAAATTAGAAATATGTCATAAAAATGTAAAATGTCAGAAAATGCAGAAATATTCCCTGTAAAACTAAATATATGCACAACAGTACTTTCAAATTTCTCATTATTCGGGGAAGATGGATTAAGGTGGGGTATTAAATAAAGACAGAATTCCTTTAACCGAAGAATGTGGTGGGAAAATATAGGAAATGTCGTGAGGTTCACTGCAATTATTCTAAGGAGGGAGAGAGTATACACACTGGCTCCAACGACAAGATATCTTGAAACTCCTGTACTCGATTGCCGATAGAGTAGGGGCTGTAATGTACAGAATGCAATTTTTGCTTTTGACTGATTATTGTGAGAAGCGAAAAAGGTAAACAAACGAGAACAGTTGACACTTGTTTACTGTGAGTCTTGTGCATGCACAACAATGACAGAGTACATTCTTTCCTCAATAATGTTCGCACGGCTGTCAACTGTCGCGGGATAAAAAAAATCGGGGGGGGGGATATTATTGTTCTGCATTAGTTGGTAAGAAAAGACGGCATCTTCTTTTAATTTCTTTGTCCTTAATTTAATTATACTGCCATCGATAATATAAACTATCCGTTGCGTTAAAGGTACGAAGAATAAATTATAAAATAGTGATGGGTCGTTCGTGAACGAACCGTTCCTTGTTCCAGGAGTCGTGAGCTTTGCGTGTATGTTCTCTGGTTTTCTTGTGGGAAGTCGAGTAGTAGTAAGCGCAGTTCCCTCTCCCCTAATCCTTTTCACTCAAGCTAACTCCAGAAGTCCTCCCCCACCCCCTTCACTTCAGCTGCACGAAACCAACATCGGGAGGAGTTGGTCGTTCGTTCCTTTGAATGGCTGCTTGAGTGAGCGAGCTCCGGTGAAGTGCTTCCCGAAAAGGAACTGCCATGACCCGTGGTAGTTCCTCAGAAGTCGTGAGCTTTGCTTGTATGTTGCCAACGTTCCTATTGGATGACTCACTCCTACGAACCTGAGAGAGAGAGAGAGAGAGAGAGAGAGCGAGGTCCATTCTTTTGTTGCTGATTGTTGATAGTGGTGGTTTTCCGCGTAGCTATGCGTTCAACTCTGTTTACAGTAATGCTGCAGAAGCTCAACAATGAGGGAGGGATGGGCAACTAATTCACCTTTAATCCTTTTTGTGGCATGTTTTCGCAAGTCGCATTGCAAGGAACTTGATCATCATATCAAATGTTCCGTTTCCGTGCTCTTCCATTTTCTCAAAGTAAAAGTGGGGCCGGGAGGCGGAGAGAGCTTGAAAAATACGAATGCATTCTTCGTAGTCAAAGATTTAGCGTCCTCTCTTCCATTCTCTTACGGGTGTTTGTTTGACCGTGTATTCATTTAATTGCATGAAAGTCTGAAAAGGTGGGGAGGGGCGACGGCCACCCTAGAAAATAAATTTCAACCTACAATTTGTACATTTTACACATACGTATAATTTCATTTCAATCTCAATTTGTTAATTATTAGAAGGGCGTTACAGGTGCATGCTAACTTCAAACTGAACTCTTTTTTTAGGAGATTATACTATTTTGGAAGAAAATATGCCTCGTTTGACACCTTGGAAAAATACATTGTTTGCCCTTCCCTGGAGAAAATACAGCGGACGTCCATGTTTAAAATATTTACAATTATTTTTCCTAATCTATCACCAGGCGCTGTAATGCACTGCGACAACAAGGGGTAGGAATTCATTTTTGGAAAGGAAGAGAACTTGTCCAACTTTTCCTTTCCGATGAGGACTTTTTGTCTGCTAAAGTTCAATTATCCATTAAAATGTATTTTCATTCACCCCCACCCTGAAAGCAGCTCCCGAACCTCGGTCGGTCAGTCGATACATTGTTTCCTATAGCTGTTTAATATGTACACGAAGACGGATTCCTCCCCTCTAATTCTTTTCACCCACTCCAGAAGCAGTCTCCCACATCCCCTCCTCCGCCAACGAAATCAACTTCGAGCTGTGTTGGTATGGCTGTGAACGACTCCTTCAACGAGCAAGTTCCAGTGAACTGCCTATCTAAAAGGAACTGCCTCGTCCGAGAGCATGCTCCGCGGCTTCGTAGTTCCTTTGAATGACTTCCGGTGAACGCTTCCTTTCGGTGAGCGAGCTCCGGTGAACTGCTTCCCGAAATGGAACTGCCATGACCCATCACTATTATAAAATAACCGATTATGTGCAAGACAATTACGAAATTATACAGAAATATGTCTTATTATGAGAACATTGAAGAAATACGTTGTATAGACGCGAAATTGGTAAAATATGTTAAAATATGCCTATTTCGGCTGATTTTCATCAGATAAGTGTAGATAAGTATTCGATTCGATGCCAAATGAAAAATATGTTATAACAATAAAGGCCCTGGCCGTAATTACGTGTTGTATAAATTTGTAAAACAAATCTCAAGAGTACAGCCCACCATAGGCGTGTGCAAGGGGGACAGTTGCCCCTTAATACTGCCGATTAGAAATTTAGTGTAGAGGAATATTATCGACAATATTATACTACTAAAGAAAAATTAAATATCTTCATGTCAATGAGAGTTCCAAGCAATTACGTAGGGGATACATTATTTACTATGTAATTGGACTTTCCCACTTTATACTCTAACAAATTTATTGTCATTAACATTCCGGAACATTTCTTGTTTTTAGCACTCCCTCATACTTAGGTGGTTGAATGATTCTGATACTACGTCAAATGCGACATGTACATTTTTTCTAAAATTCTGTCCACTTTAAATTATATGTATTTCACACAATTTCATTCAGACACACTAATTTTTGTTAATTATTATTAGGGCATTGAAGGAACATGATAATTTCAGACCAGGGGCGCCGACTTGTCAAAATTATTGGAGGGGGCTCTGATCACTGAAATAAATTAATGAATGACTCGCTCTCCCTTTTTTAAGTTTTGGCTTCATTGTTCGGAATCTCATAAAAGCCCATGAATTCCTAATAAATGTCAAAATTTTTATTCACAGTTCGAATGCAGAATATTAATTGTCCACGGATGTATATGGCACAAGTTTCGTCAACCATAATAGCAAAATATTCCCGACTTTTAATATCTGCTACCACGGAGCGCAAAACATATCTCTCTAATATATCAATGATCTCGTTCTGAATGTCATGCGAGAGCCATTTGTAGCCCGAACTACCCTAGTTCATGCATATCGTCTTTTGAAACTCTTTTTAGTAAAAAAATTTAACAATACTCATAATTACATACTTAGTATATAGTAATAAGTCATGTGTTTTGCTGTCTCTGGTCATAGCCCCCTCAAAGTTGATGATTTTGCGGTCTCAGCCCCCCCTCCTCCCCAAGTTGATGGTCTATAACATTTCAAATGTGTATTTAAAGTTCAGTTCATGTGGCACAATTCAGAGTAAACTTTACAAGAGAAGCAAAATAATACATTAGATCCTCTTAAGCAAAATTATTTGGATGGCTCTGCCCCACATCTTTAACATTGGGGGGCTCGAGCCCCCCCAAGCCCCATGGAGTCGGCGCCTATGTTTCAGACTGAAGCAGTGTTTTTGAGGGGTATCACTATTTTGGGGAAATATATGCCTCCTTTGCCCCCCCCCCCCCCGCTGGAAAAATTACCTTGCTCCTCCCTGCGGACGTCCATGACCGCCACTGCTGAAGATACTTTGTTTTTCCTGTGACAAAGTTGTTCGTGTGAATGGGTGTTCTCTAAGATGGTGCAATATCAGATACCCGTTTAAACAGCTTAAATTATCTGTTGTTGCCTTATGTTGAGCAACATTTTGTCGCACAGGATTGTGTCAGTGACATAGTGGAGGCGTTTGAAACTTCTACCAACTGTAAGAAGACTAACGTTGTAGTATAAGATATTCTCCTAAGACGGCAAAAGTTCATTCTAATCTTGGACGATCAGTGTTTACGTTATCCAATATTTGTAAATATATATGTAAAAATATGATCCTTTAATTTGCAAACGTGTGCGTAGTGAAAGGTTTAGTTAAAGAAGGGTCGGGAATTTTGTTCAGATTCGGCCAGTCGTCTCCATCAGTGTCCCGACTTTCATTTTAACTGCAATGGTGCTGCGAAAATGCAAAAATGTTCTATTGGTTAACTCAGAAATAGAATTTTTTTTACTAGAACAATCATTGCTAATGCGCATCATTTAATTTATAAATATATTATTATCTAAACCTATAATTATCATGGTTGTTCAATGATGCTGGTGTAAGAAAATTAATGGAAAATTGAAAACACAATTTGCGGAGGAAAGTACTATTAGAATACTTCTGAGAATTGAGTGCAAAATTAATCACTCAGTTGTACGCTGTGTGACAGACTTTGTATGTGAGCGACTGTGCTGTTTATTGCCAGGTTTATTGTTTATTTTTCTCGTTACTTTGGACCATAATTTCAACTCTACAATTATATATCTCCTTGCAATACAACCATAGCATTGCTGGTGACATCTAATACTCCAACAGCATTTCGCCTACAACCGTGGCAGAGTGGCTAGCATATCACGCTCTGACGCCAGGTTGGAATCTCGGTCTGGACATGGGTGTTCTTTGTAAGTGTTTTTCATCAATTTCATCATATCATCACTCATCCGCATTGTCACGATTAGCCAAAAGTGGCAGAAAAGTGACGTAAAGTAATTTAACTCAACTAATCCAACTGCATTTTCGGCCCTTCTCTTTGTTCCTCATTTTAGGATCTCCCCCGCCCTAAAAAAATCTGGGTATGGGCCTTGATATGGAATGAGGTTTTAATTTCCCGACTGGATTTTCATCAAGGCTTTTGCCCCCCTCCCCCCTAATCAGAGTGTCTGCGCACTCCTATGCAGCCCACAGACGAAGTACTCGTAACGAAAAACAAACACCGCTTCAAATGCCCTGGCTGTAGCTTGAGCAGATAAAAGAAGGGAGGGAGACTTTCAGGCGGCAAGGCTTTGATGAAAGGTGAGAAGCCGCGATGGAAACAACCAGCCAAACTCTCCAATAACGCTAAAGGTGGGAGGTTATGTTACGATTGTTGTGTGGCAGCTAATGTCTCCGAGAAATTTAGTTACAAAGGAAGCCTGCCGATATACTTTGTCAGTAATCCATAAATCATTGTCATTGTAGTGCGGTGCATATGTTTGCGTCTTTCATTTCATTCAATATCTCAAAATCCAGAGTATTTGAGTAGTGCAAAATGTGTGACGAAGTTTAGCATTAATATGGCGGTTAATTAATTAACGAGAGGACGTGTCACGTAAAAAGGCCTTGCGACGCCAAGGAGTTCACATTTAAGCTGATTTTATTCATCTGTTGGGAAAGGGGGGGGGGGAGCTACTGCTGCATTCATAACTCTTACGAGTTTCACACCATGAGTACATATAATTTGTTCACTTAATTTTCCTTCGATATTGTTTCTTTGTTTAAGTTTGATTTTAAGCCCACTTTATACACCGAAGACCAGTAAAAACTATTGAATGATCAAGAAATTGATGTTTCTTCACCAAAATTGATTCTGATATTCACAAATTACTTATGTGCATTATTGTATATTTCTTTTATTTTAAAAGAACACTGATTTTTGTCAATCACACAATTTAAATCAAACTGATTTAAACAACCTCGAAATTTTGTAAGCATATCATGCAATTTGTCATGTAAAGGCTTGCTCAAAATTGTAAATGACTATTTACGTTAATGGTTTTTATAGTTTTCTTCACGAGTAGCTTGGAGAGAGAAAAGGAAACATTGGGAACTTCTCTGTACTTGCATTTAATTTGCGCACATAGGCATGAACATGAAAACTTGGAAGAGAGAATGTTTCCTTTACCAAGGAATCTTTCGATTTTTAAACCAAAACATCTCCCCGATGGCGCAGTGGTAATGTCGTCGCCTTGTAATCAAGAGGTTCTGAGTTCGATACATGGTGTTTCGGATACCACTTTAAACTGTAAGACTAGACCTGATTAGACTTTCTGTGCATAAAGTGGACTCAAAACAAAATCTCAAACTCATTTTCAGCTGATAACCGCGATGATGGGAACACGAGCACTCAGATTTCATTGTTCCATTATTAATCACGAAACTCCGTAAATTGTTACTTAGAAAACAAACAACTGTTGCAAAAAGTGGAAAGTATAATTTTCCTTTGCATTATGAAAAATTTCCATTAATCCAAGGAAAAACTAAAACACGATCACAAAACTTTATGAAGAAAATACGGTTTTACCAAGTAAGAAGTTTGAAATATGTAATTATGAAAAACGGATAATTCATGCCTCCATCCAGCTTGATTTTAATATGCAACGACTGTATCTTCAAATATCTCTGCAGTTTCGATCTCTTTTCACCAACAGCGGCGCCAGAATTATTCATCTACGGGTGCTGAGGGGTTGCGGAAAGAAAGTTAGGGGGTGCGATATGTATTACAAGAAAGTGGTCATTCCATGCAGTGTAAACATTCAGATACACGCTGGAGTCTTATTGAACTATGTAGTGAAATACAAAATAAAACCATCCTGCCCTTAAAAAGACAATTTTTGAACCTTCTCAATGTAACCAATGAAGGCACCGTCTGCCACAAGACAAAACGCGAAGAGTACAGGAACTGTGTCATCTTTAAAATCCCTTCTGCCGCACTATCCCCAACAACGAACTGTAAAATTTCTTCGTGAACATTGGGCATCTTCCTAACAGTCTTGGAAAAAGTTTGAAATGGTACGTTTACTGGACATTAAACGTGGAACAAATATATAGAACGTATTAAGAAGAACAGTACCCTTCATGTTACAACTCGCATTAAATAATTTCCAGAGCTCGACCTGATGAGGTGATACCTTAAAAGTACCTGAATTCTTTGCTCCAGTGTAAGGAAGAACAAGTAGACGGAAAACAAACCGTTTATGAACAATGCAAGAAAGAAAAAAACATAACTCACATTAATCTATAGCCAATTATCAAAAACCACGAACAGACCACTTGAAGAAACAAAAGAAGAAAAAATTGATAACGACAATGCTGACGAAAGAAGAAAAACGGCCGCTGATCTTTACAGAGGCTGCCGCAAGTACAGAAAAGTATTGGTACCTCTTTCAGTGCTTGCCTGTTGCATACAATAATAACCTATCATTCGGCCCTCAATATGACATGACATAATATTACATATTAATGTTTTCAGTTGAACGTAGGGTGTGCTGAAGGGATGCGGAAGAAAATTAAGGGGCGCGCAAGCACTCACTCACGCACCCCTGGCGCCGCCACTGCTTTTCGCCTAAAATTTTGTCTCAATTCTCCTGCCCCGAGGGAAGTTTACCTTCGCATAGCAACACTAAACTGCAACCATGATTTATATCAGTAGGATGGGTGAAAAAAAAACGAACATTGCTTGCCTGCTCATCTCTTTCCTGGCGACAAGAACGTACGTTTAAAAGTGAAAGCTTAAACCCCCTCGCCGCACTGTAATGGACGAATCCTGAAAGGCTGGCCTTCGTGGTGGATGGTTAGCACAGCACGCTATGTCGCCAGGGGTCTCGGCGTTCGAATCCCGCGGCCTCGTCATGGTTGTGTGAGGAGTGTTCCTTCATCAATTTCATTGTATCGCCACTCATCCTCATCTTCGCGATTAGCCACAAGTGGCACAAGAGCGAAGGGAAATAAACAATATCACGAATCCTGAAAGTTCGAATTGCTTTGTAATTTTTGTGTGCATACTTCTTTCCAACGGTAAGGGACTCAGGGTATAAAATATATAGGATCACAGTTAATCCAGTGGCTAGTGAGAAAACTCTAGGAAGGAATTTCTTCACGACGACAACAGCAGTTCCAGCATATCATGACAGGTCGGACAACCCTAAGCCTGCGTTCGATTGGTTTTATATTTACAAAACAAGTGTTTTCAATGTGCAATGCATATTTTACAAGTATGTAAAAAAACAATTTAATCAGCGATCAGCAAAAACAAAGTAATGCACACAATTAACAGTATTGGTCTTTTTAGGTTGCACCGCGTCCTCAACGATTGTATAGGTCGAAACTTCTCGACACTCACTCTCTTTTTCTTCAGTTATTTTCGTTGTTTTTTATCTCTTGCGGTGACGATGAGAATGCATTTACGAGTGTACAATGGGACAAACACAACTATACACTCTCATGTCTCGCACAAAATAAAAAAATAAAATTAAAAGGGATTCTTCTTTCGCGCCTTGATAGCTTTGTAACGACTGGGGCAGCCAAAGAGACTAACTTTCCATTAAACTTACAGACCGTCAATTTAGGTTTTAATCTTGCAAAAAATTGTGTGAATCTGAAAATTTGCACATCTGTTCTATTTGATGTCAAAACAACATATCAACAGCCCTTTCCGCATCCTGAAATTCCAGGCGGTGGTAAACTTTGAATGCTGAATGCTGGAGAAGTGCAAGTTATCACTGGAATGAATGTTACGTGCAAGCAGCTAAACCCACGGATTTGAAATAGGGCTCCACCGAAAGAGGAATAAGCGGGCTTTAACTATGACTACACATATTGTCTTCCAGGACCGCACAAAAGGAACAAAAACTACCAAAGTCGATTTTTTTTCTATTTATCATTCTTGACGCTTTCTTTAAACTTTCCGTTGACATCTTTGTAGACCATGTGCAGAACTGTTACGCCACGTAATTTATTAAGCTCGTGTATTATTCTGAAAAAAAAAAATCATGAGGCTTCTTCTCTGATATAGCCTAAGCAGCAACAAAGCTAGTGAAATAAAAATCAAGTGCAGAGAAACAAGAGGGAATATTCTTTTCTGGATATTACGTCGCATTAAAACAGTGAAATTCATTTAATTAACATTTTTGTCGTGCCGATTTATGGCGAAGAGTTTTTGACAGCAGGGGATCTAAATTGTGAACACTTTTCATGCAAAATACAAATGGATTGTCAATAATTCAGACATTTATATACATCGATAATACAGCCTGTAAGTGTAATTCTTGTTTACAAAGAAAGTTACTTCATCATTCTTTGAACAATTAATTTTTAAGGTATTCATGAATTCTAAATTAATGATATTACACTTTACTAAAGCTGACGCCAAGCAGTGTTTTCAACTCTAGCGAGAAGTCGCTAAATCTGGCGGATCTGGCTAGCTGGCGACAAAAGACGTGAAAAAGTGACGAGCGACTTTTCTGGCTACTTCGTGTGCTCTTTAGCGACTAATTTGGAGAATTCACAAAATATCTGCGTAGGTACGTCTAAATGCTTAAAAATGTCCGTTTTATAGTTATTAAATAAGGAAATACCCTCGTAGTTCACTTCTGATGCACAAAGAGAAACTGAAGCAAAGCGTACCCCCTTTTCCAGTATGGTTTGTGATGTTTGTAAACATCACTGTTCACAGCTCATTGTTATCAGACACTCCTCCTGGCGCCATTGCGGCTGCCTTATTATAAAACAGAACGTTTGACTTCGCGGTCGCGTCGTGCGTGGATTCAGATTGGAGTTTTTTGGGTAGTGTGTGGTGACAAAGGAAGTGCTAGTGTAAATTATAAAGTTCGTGTGTGTTTGTGCGCAGGTCAGCCCAGGGCAGGGCAATGTCCAGTGTGGGGAAAACCGCAATACAAGAAACAATATCGGAAGGAGTGGGAAAACTACAAATGGTTAACCCCTGTCGATAGTGACACGGCGAAAGCGTATTGTAAGTACTGCAAAGTAGAACTATCTGTATGCCCAAACTACCGATCTGAAAAAAACTTTCGAAACACAGAAACATAAAGTCAGATCTGGTTACTTCTGTTCTGCAAAACAGAAGAAAAACAGTTCAAACCGGAAAATTTAAATACTTCTACTGCTGAAGCTATTTTAGCTTTATTCATTGCCGAACACTGTTCTTTGCTAACCGTGAATCACTTGTCCGAATTATGTATGAAAAGGTTTGGTGACTGACAGCTGCAGTGCACCATGCATTCGCCTGCATAAAACCAAGTGCACAGAAATAATAAACAACGTTCTTGCAGTGCATTTTCTCGATGATTTAGTATCTGACATCGGTAATCAGTGTGAAGTGCAGTGTTCAGAGGAAGAGGAAAGTAACGAGGAAATGTTGTTTTTATAGGCAAGTACTTCATTTTTTTCACCTTTTTGCTATTTTTTAGAAGTACATTTCATTTTGCGACTTTTTCTAGAGCCTTTACATTTCATTTAGCGACATTCTAGCGGATTTTCTAAGGACTTTTCTCGACTTTTACGTTCAAGTTATTGGCAATACTGACGCCAAGTATACTCCAGTCAAGGTCACTCGCTTTCGGAGTTTCCCCTTGCCTCCTCCACACCCCTGGCCCTCTAGGGTTGCCTCGCTTGTTCTAAGCTGTTAAGTTGACACTTTGCACGTTGTACGGTCAGGGACACTTCTGGATTATAACAATACCATTGACTTTCAATTAAATCATTACAACCGACAAGGGTCCGCGACCGTACGTTTGCGGTTGATTTCGTTTTCGATGTTGTTTTGTGAAAGGGCTATTTGGTTACGATTAGGAAGGAGGCGAGGGGGGGCATTTGCCTTCCACTTCTCGCCACTTTTGCCCTCACACTATGCTAAATCTTATCTACAAAGGGAAATATACTGTCTTTGCCCCCCCCCCCCCACCCAGTTTTGGTACCTTGACCCCTAGTTTTGGAACCCAATCGCCACCACTGAGTATTGAGGATTGAGGAGCAGCGTCCTACGTGTGGAACATTTGCCGGTGAAAGTGAAGCGAGTGCCTCCCGAAAGGACACTAGAAAGCAAAATTTATTTTACTTCGCTTCTTGTGCCACTTTTGGCTAATTTGCGAAGATGGGGATGAGTGATGATATGATGAAATTGATGAATGGACATCACAAACGTTCATGCCCAAGCCAGGATTCGAACCCGGGACCCCTGGCGTTGCAGCGCGATGTGCTAACCACTCCGCAACGGGGGCCGACCATCTTCTAGGTCAACGTGACGGTACACATATTTTATGTTAAATAAATAAATATAAGTAAATATCAACATGACTTAACGGCGTTCTAATGGAAGTTAAGAAAAAACAGTTTTATCTAGACATCCCAACTGACAATACTAACAGCGATCAGCCTCCAACGCATCACAATATCCATCGAAATAATATTATCTGATGCCATGCAATGGTGGTGGTAGATGCACATTGCACGGTGGTTCGGTTTCCACTTTAAACTGTAGATCCAGTCCCGATTAGCTTTTCTGTGCATAAAGCGGTGTTAAGAACTAACCCAAACAAGTAACAATTCCATGTGATGAAAATTCAAATATATTCTTTTTATAAGAATAATTTTTCATTCTACCACAATTTAGTCTATCTCCCTAAGATACAACTCCCCATTGATGTCCTTTCACCTTACGTCGACTAATTGCGCGAGGTAGAAAATGGCCACCGTACGTACGTTCCTCGCCTGTCGTACCGCTGGCACCGTTACTAAGCCATCCGAAACCAGCTTGTTCCACCCCTTTTGGCGCGGAGACGCTCTCGCACATTGTTGCAACATTTATTCCCATATGATTTGGTATGGAGGGCGGTGCTTGGGTTGCCGCGTGATCGACGGCAGATTGCTGACAGGTAGCGCAGCCAATGGGGGCCGAGTTAGGAACGTCAAACACCAGCGCGCGCTTCGAATCACCCGTCACTCATCATAACGTGACACGTAGTTCCTCTCTATTCACATTTTACGGACACTATTGTGTTTAGTTGGTTCCTCGCTTCGGGGTTTGGTGCTTGTGGCTTCCTCTTACATAACGTTTCGTCAACGCAGTGTGTGACCTAAGAAATAACAAATGAATAAAGATTCCTCGCAATACTCTTAAGTTTGCACCTTCCTCTCTTGGGGGTGCTGTGCTTGTCCGCCCATTCATTGTCAATATCTCAACTTCCATGGAGTGTATAGCAGCCACACCCAGATTCCCGCTATCCTCGGGAGTACCTCTATTACGTATAAAAATCTCAGTCCAATCAGAGCACTTTTAAAACTTCCTCGCTTTGGCGTGAAAAGTCCAGCTTCCTCTTAATGGAGGGTGGGAAAACAGGGGTGTGTGTGTGTGTGTGTGGCCTAGTTTTAAGTGTGGCCACAAGAGGGGCTTCGTACTTTCTGAGGGGGTTCGTACTTTCTGAGAGATTCCCGAGGGCATTTTTTACAAAAATCTTGAATTATGCAGAGTTCCACACTAGAGCAAAAAGCTTATATGCTCATGTTGAGCTTGTTTTAAGTATAGCAAAGCTGCTGGAGAGAGGTTCGTACTTTCTCGTCCTGTCCGTACCGTAAAACCCACTACTTTCCACGTGTCTTGACATCCAATGTATCCATGCAAAGTTTGGTGAAGATCTGAGTATGTCGTTTTTGACCTTATCTGGAACCTCCCATCTGAAAATTTGAAAATTCTTAAAAAATTCGTCGAAAATCTTGATGTCTCCGATCTCTTGTTTTGTACGTTTTTTCCACGTGTCTTGACATGCAAAGTATTCCTGCAAAGTTTGGTGAAGATCTGAGTATGTAGTTTTTGACCTCATCTGGAACCTCCTATCTGAAAATTTGAAAATTCTTAAAAAATTCGTCCAAAATTTTGATGTCTCCAATCTCTTGTTTTGTACGTTTTTTCCACGTGTCTTGACATCCAATGTATTCCTGCAATGTTTGGTGGAGATCTGAGTATGTAGTTTTAGACCTTATCTGGAACCTCCTATCTGAAAATTTGATAATTCTTCAAAAATTCGTCCAAAATCTTGATGTCTCCAATCTCTTGTTTTGTACGTTTTTTCCACGTGTCTCGACCTCCAATGGATCCCTGCAAAGTTTGGTGAAGATCTGAGTATGTCGTTTTTGACCTTATCTGGAACATCCTTTCTGAAAATTTGAAAATTCTTAAAAAATTCGTCCAAAATCTTGATGTCTCCAATCTCTTGTTTTGTACGTTTTTTCCACGTGTCTTGATATCCAATGTATCCCTGCAAAGTTTGGTGAAGATCTGAGTATGTCGTTTTTGACCTTATCTGGAACATCCTTTCTGAAAATTTGAAAATTGTTAAAAAATTCGTCCAAAATCTTGATGTCTCCAATCTCTTTTTTTGTACGTTTTTTCCACGTGTCTTGACATCCAATGTATCCCTGCAAAGTTTGGTGAAGATCTGAGTATGTAGTTTTTGACCTTATCTGGAACCTCCCATCTGAAAATTTGAAAATTCTTAAAAAATTCGACCAAAATCTTGATGTCTCCAATCTTTTGTTTTGTACGTTTTTTCCACGTGTCTTGACACATAATGTATCCATGCAAAGTTTGGTGAAGATCTGAGTATGTAGTTTTTGACTTTATATGGAACCTCCTATCTGAAAATTTGAAAATTCTTAAAAAATTCGTCCAAAATCTTGATGTCTCCAATCTCTTGTTTTGTACGTTTTTTCCACGTGTCTTGACATCCAATGTATCCCTGCAAAGTTTGGTGAAGATCTGAGTATGTAGTTTTTGACCTTATCTGGAACCTCCCATCTGAAAATTTGAAAATTCTTAAAAAATTCGACCAAAATCTTGATGTCTCCAATCTTTTGTTTTGTACGTTTTTTCCACGTGTCTTGACACATAATGTATCCATGCAAAGTTTGGTGAAGATCTGAGTATGTAGTTTTTGACCTTATATGGAACCTCCTATCTGAAAATT